>NW_026967575.1:300000-546066 GCF_028390025.1 Pseudophryne corroboree | reverse complement strand
AGAGAGGGAGGCAGGGAGGGGCAGAGTGAGCAGGGAGAGGGGAGTGTAAGACTGGGACTAGAGGAGTGAGGGAGGCAGGGAGGGGCAGAGTGAGCAGGGAGAGGGGAGTGTAAGACTGGGACTAGAGGAGTGAGGGAGGCAGGGAGGGGCAGAGTGAGCAGGGAGAGGGGAGTGTAAGACTGGGACTAGAGGAGAGAGGGAGGCAGGGAGGGGCAGAGTGAGCAGGGAGAGGGGAGTGTAAGACTGGGACTAGAGGAGTGAGGGAGGCAGGGAGGGGCAGAGTGAGCAGGGAGAGGGGAGTGTAAGACTGGGACTAGAGGAGTGAGGGGAGGCAGGGAGGGGCAGAGTGAGCAGGGAGAGGGGAGTGTAAGACTGGGACTAGAGGAGTGAGGGAGGCAGGGAGGGGCAGAGTGAGCAGGGAGAGGGGAGTGTAAGACTGGGACTAGAGGAGTGAGGGAGGCAGGGAGGGGCAGAGTGAGCAGGGAGAGGGGAGTGTAAGACTGGGACTAGAGGAGTGAGGGAGGCAGGGAGGGGCAGAGTGAGCAGGGAGAGGGGAGTGTAAGACTGGGACTAGAGGAGTGAGGGAGGCAGGGAGGGGCAGAGTGAGCAGGGAGAGGGGAGTGTAAGACTGGGACTAGAGGAGTGAGGGAGGCAGGGAGGGGCAGAGTGAGCAGGGAGAGGGGAGTGTAAGACTGGGACTAGAGGAGTGAGGGAGGCAGGGAGGGGCAGAGTGAGCAGGGAGAGGGGAGTGTAAGACTGGGACTAGAGGAGTGAGGGAGGCAGGGAGGGGCAGAGTGAGCAGGGAGAGGGGAGTGTAAGACTGGGACTAGAGGAGTGAGGGAGGCAGGGAGGGGCAGAGTGAGCAGGGAGAGGGGAGTGTAAGACTGGGACTAGAGGAGTGAGGGAGGCAGGGAGGGGCAGAGTGAGCAGGGAGAGGGGAGTGTAAGACTGGGACTAGAGGAGTGAGGGAGGCAGGGAGGGGCAGAGTGAGCAGGGAGAGGGGAGTGTAAGACTGGGACTAGAGGAGTGAGGGAGGCAGGGAGGGGCAGAGTGAGCAGGGAGAGGGGAGTGTAAGACTGGGACTAGAGGAGTGAGGGAGGCAGGGAGGGGCAGAGTGAGCAGGGAGAGGGGAGTGTAAGACTGGGACTAGAGGAGTGAGGGAGGCAGGGAGGGGCAGAGTGAGCAGGGAGAGGGGAGTGTAAGACTGGGACTAGAGGAGTGAGGGAGGCAGGGAGGGGCAGAGTGAGCAGGGAGAGGGGAGTGTAAGACTGGGACTAGAGGAGTGAGGGAGGCAGGGAGGGGCAGAGTGAGCAGGGAGAGGGGAGTGTAAGACTGGGACTAGAGGAGTGAGGGAGGCAGGGAGGGGCAGAGTGAGCAGGGAGAGGGGAGTGTAAGACTGGGACTAGAGGAGTGAGGGAGGCAGGGAGGGGCAGAGTGAGCAGGGAGAGGGGAGTGTAAGACTGGGACTAGAGGAGTGAGGGAGGCAGGGAGGGGCAGAGTGAGCAGGGAGAGGGAGTGTAAGACTGGGACTAGAGGAGTGAGGGAGGCAGGGAGGGGCAGAGTGAGCAGGGAGAGGGGAGTGTAAGACTGGGACTAGAGGAGTGAGGGAGGCAGGGAGGGGCAGAGTGAGCAGGGAGAGGGGAGTGTAAGACTGGGACTAGAGGAGTGAGGGAGGCAGGGAGGGGGCAGAGTGAGCAGGGAGAGGGGAGTGTAAGACTGGGACTAGAGGAGTGAGGGAGGCAGGGAGGGGCAGAGTGAGCAGGGAGAGGGGAGTGTAAGACTGGGACTAGAGGAGTGAGGGAGGCAGGGAGGGGCAGAGTGAGCAGGGAGAGGGGAGTGTAAGACTGGGACTAGAGGAGTGAGGGAGGCAGGGAGGGGCAGAGTGAGCAGGGAGAGGGGAGTGTAAGACTGGGACTAGAGGAGTGAGGGAGGCAGGGAGGGGCAGAGTGAGCAGGGAGAGGGGAGTGTAAGACTGGGACTAGAGGAGTGAGGGAGGCAGGGAGGGGCAGAGTGAGCAGGGAGAGGGGAGTGTAAGACTGGGACTAGAGGAGTGAGGGAGGCAGGGAGGGGCAGAGGGAGGGAGAGGGACTGGGAGAGGGAGGCAGGGAGGGCAGAGTGAGCAGGGAGAGGGGAGTGTAAGACTGGGACTAGAGGAGAGAGGGAGGCAGGGAGGGGCAGAGTGAGCAGGGAGAGGGGAGTGTAAGACTGGGACTAGAGGAGAGAGGGAGGCAGGGAGGGGCAGAGTGAGCAGGGAGAGGGGAGTGTAAGACTGGGACTAGAGGAGTGAGGGAGGCAGGGAGGGGCAGAGTGAGCAGGGAGAGGGGAGTGTAAGACTGGGACTAGAGGAGAGAGGGGAGGCAGGGAGAGGGGAGTGTAAGACTGGGACTAGAGGAGTGAGGGAGGCAGGGAGGGGCAGAGTGAGCAGGGAGAGGGGAGTGTAAGACTGGGACTAGAGGAGTGAGGGAGGCAGGGAGGGGCAGAGTGAGCAGGGAGAGGGGAGTGTAAGACTGGGACTAGAGGAGAGAGGGAGGCAGGGAGGGGCAGAGTGAGCAGGGAGAGGGGAGTGTAAGACTGGGACTAGAGGAGAGAGGGAGGCAGGGAGGGGCAGAGTGAGCAGGGAGAGGGGAGTGTAAGACTGGGACTAGAGGAGAGAGGGAGGCAGGGAGGGGCAGGGTGAGCAGGGAGAGGGGAGTGTAAGACTGGGACTAGAGGAGTGAGGGAGGCAGGGAGGGGCAGAGTGAGCAGGGAGAGGGGAGTGTAAGACTGGGACTAGAGGAGTGAGGGAGGCAGGGAGGGGCAGAGTGAGCAGGGAGAGGGGAGTGTAAGACTGGGACTAGAGGAGTGAGGGAGGCAGGGAGGGGCAGAGTGAGCAGGGAGAGGGGAGTGTAAGACTGGGACTAGAGGAGTGAGGGAGGCAGGGAGGGGCAGAGTGAGCAGGGAGAGGGGAGTGTAAGACTGGGACTAGAGGAGTGAGGGAGGCATGGAGGGGCAGAGTGAGCAGGGAGAGGGGAGTGTAAGACTGGGACTAGAGGAGTGAGGGAGGCAGGGAGGGGCAGAGTGAGCAGGGAGAGGGGAGTGTAAGACTGGGACTAGAGGAGTGAGGGAGGCAGGGAGGGGCAGAGTGAGCAGGGAGAGGGGGAGTGTAAGACTGGGACTAGAGGAGTGAGGGAGGCAGGGAGGGGCAGAGTGAGCAGGGAGAGGGGAGTGTAAGACTGGGACTAGAGGAGTGAGGGAGGCAGGGAGGGGCAGAGTGAGCAGGGAGAGGGGAGTGTAAGACTGGGACTAGAGGAGTGAGGGAGGCAGGGAGGGGCAGAGTGAGCAGGGAGAGGGGAGTGTAAGACTGGGACTAGAGGAGTGAGGGAGGCAGGGAGGGGCAGAGTGAGCAGGGAGAGGGGAGTGTAAGACTGGGACTAGAGGAGTGAGGGAGGCAGGGAGGGGCAGAGTGAGCAGGGAGAGGGGAGTGTAAGACTGGGACTAGAGGAGAGAGGGAGGCAGGGAGGGGCAGAGTGAGCAGGGAGAGGGGAGTGTAAGACTGGGACTAGAGGAGTGAGGGAGGCAGGGAGGGGCAGAGTGAGCAGGGAGAGGGGAGTGTAAGACTGGGACTAGAGGAGTGAGGGAGGCAGGGAGGGGCAGAGTGAGCAGGGAGAGGGGAGTGTAAGACTGGGACTAGAGGAGTGAGGGAGGCAGGGAGGGGCAGAGTGAGCAGGGAGAGGGGAGTGTAAGACTGGGACTAGAGAGAGAGGGAGGCAGGGAGGGGCAGAGTGAGCAGGGAGAGGGGAGTGTAAGACTGGGACTAGAGGAGTGAGGGAGGCAGGGAGGGGCAGAGTGAGCAGGGAGAGGGGAGTGTAAGACTGGGACTAGAGGAGTGAGGGAGGCAGGGAGGGGCAGAGTGAGCAGGGAGAGGGGAGTGTAAGACTGGGACTAGAGGAGAAGAGAGGGAGGCAGGGAGGGGCAGAGTGAGCAGGGAGAGGGGAGTGTAAGACTGGGACTAGAGGAGTGAGGGAGGCAGGGAGGGGCAGAGTGAGCAGGGAGAGGGGAGTGTAAGACTGGGACTAGAGGAGTGAGGGAGGCAGGGAGGGGCAGAGTGAGCAGGGAGAGGGGAGTGTAAGACTGGGACTAGAGGAGTGAGGGAGGCAGGGAGGGGCAGAGTGAGCAGGGAGAGGGGAGTGTAAGACTGGGACTAGAGGAGTGAGGGAGGCAGGGAGGGGCAGAGTGAGCAGGGAGACGGGGAGTGTAAGACTGGGACTAGAGGAGAGAGGGAGGCAGGGAGGGGCAGAGTGAGCAGGGAGAGGGGAGTGTAAGACTGGGACTAGAGGAGTGAGGGAGGCAGGGAGGGGCAGAGTGAGCAGGGAGAGGGGAGTGTAAGACTGGGACTAGAGGAGTGAGGGAGGCAGGGAGGGGCAGAGTGAGCAGGGAGAGGGGAGTGTAAGACTGGGACTAGAGGAGTGAGGGAGGCAGGGAGGGGCAGAGTGAGCAGGGAGAGGGGAGTGTAAGACTGGGACTAGAGGAGTGAGGGAGGCATGGAGGGGCAGAGTGAGCAGGGAGAGGGGAGTGTAAGACTGGGACTAGAGGAGTGAGGGAGGCAGGGAGGGGCAGAGTGAGCAGGGAGAGGGGAGTGTAAGACTGGGACTAGAGGAGTGAGGGAGGCAGGGAGGGGCAGAGTGAGCAGGGAGAGGGGAGTGTAAGACTGGGACTAGAGGAGTGAGGGAGGCAGGGAGGGGTAGAGTGAGCAGGGAGAGGGGAGTGTAAGACTGGGACTAGAGGAGTGAGGGAGGCAGGGAGGGGCAGAGTGAGCAGGGAGAGGGGAGTGTAAGACTGGGACTAGAGGAGTGAGGGAGGCAGGGAGGGGCAGAGTGAGCAGGGAGAGGGGAGTGTAAGACTGGGACTAGAGGAGTGAGGGAGGCAGGGAGGGGCAGAGTGAGCAGGGAGAGGGGAGTGTAAGACTGGGACTAGAGGAGTGAGGGAGGCAGGGAGGGGCAGAGTGAGCAGGGAGAGGGGAGTGTAAGACTGGGACTAGAGGAGTGAGGGAGGCAGGGAGGGGCAGAGTGAGCAGGGAGAGGGGAGTGTAAGACTGGGACTAGAGGAGTGAGGGAGGCAGGGAGGGGCAGAGTGAGCAGGGAGAGGGGAGTGTAAGACTGGGACTAGAGGAGTGAGGGAGGCAGGGAGGGGCAGAGTGAGCAGGGAGAGGGGAGTGTAAGACTGGGACTAGAGGAGTGAGGGAGGCAGGGAGGGGCAGAGTGAGCAGGGAGAGGGGAGTGTAAGACTGGGACTAGAGGAGTGAGGGAGGCAGGGAGGGGCAGAGTGAGCAGGGAGAGGGGAGTGTAAGACTGGGACTAGAGGAGTGAGGGAGGCAGGGAGGGGCAGAGTGAGCAGGGAGAGGGGAGTGTAAGACTGGGACTAGAGGAGTGAGGGAGGCAGGGAGGGGTAGAGTGAGCAGGGAGAGGGGAGTGTAAGACTGGGACTAGAGGAGTGAGGGAGGCAGGGAGGGGCAGAGTGAGCAGGGAGAGGTGAGTGTAAGACTGGGACTAGAGGAGTGAGGGAGGCAGGGAGGGGCAGAGTGAGCAGGGAGAGGGGGAGTGTAAGACTGGGACTAGAGGAGTGAGGGAGGCAGGGAGGGGCAGAGTGAGCAGGGAGAGGGGAGTGTAAGACTGGGACTAGAGGAGTGAGGGAGGCAGGGAGGGGCAGAGTGAGCAGGGAGAGGGGAGTGTAAGACTGGGACTAGAGGAGTGAGGGAGGCAGGGAGGGGCAGAGTGAGCAGGGAGAGGGGAGTGTAAGACTGGGACTAGAGGAGAGAGGGAGGCAGGGAGGGGCAGAGTGAGCAGGGAGAGGGGAGTGTAAGACTGGGACTAGAGGAGAGAGGGAGGCAGGGAGGGGCAGAGTGAGCAGGGAGAGGGGAGTGTAAGACTGGGACTAGAGGAGAGAGGGAGGCAGGGAGGGGCAGAGTGAGCAGGGAGAGGGGAGTGTAAGACTGGGACTAGAGGAGTGAGGGAGGCAGGGAGGGGCAGAGTGAGCAGGGAGAGGGGAGTGTAAGACTGGGACTAGAGGAGAGAGGGAGGCAGGGAGAGGGGAGTGTAAGACTGGGACTAGAGGAGTGAGGGAGGCAGGGAGGGGCAGAGTGAGCAGGGAGAGGGGAGTGTAAGACTGGGACTAGAGGAGTGAGGGAGGCAGGGAGGGGCAGAGTGAGCAGGGAGAGGGGAGTGTAAGACTGGGACTAGAGGAGAGAGGGAGGCAGGGAGGGGCAGAGTGAGCAGGGAGAGGGGAGTGTAAGACTGGGACTAGAGGAGAGAGGGAGGCAGGGAGGGGCAGAGTGAGCAGGGAGAGGGGAGTGTAAGACTGGGACTAGAGGAGAGAGGGAGGCAGGGAGGGGCAGAGTGAGCAGGGAGAGGGGAGTGTAAGACTGGGACTAGAGGAGTGAGGGAGGCAGGGAGGGGCAGAGTGAGCAGGGAGAGGGGAGTGTAAGACTGGGACTAGAGGAGTGAGGGAGGCAGGAAGGGGCAGAGTGAGCAGGGAGAGGGGAGTGTAAGACTGGGACTAGAAGAGTGAGGGAGGCAGGGAGGGGCAGAGTGAGCAGGGAGAGGGGAGTGTAAGACTGGGACTAGAGGAGTGAGGGAGGCAGGGAGGGGCAGAGTGAGCAGGGAGAGGGGAGTGTAAGACTGGGACTAGAGGAGTGAGGGAGGACCTGTCCTGCAGTCTGGGACACATACTGTACAAGCTGACAGCCAGACAGGAGACTCACTGTAACTACAGAGAGGTGTGACACCACACAGGAGGGATAGCAGGATTACACCACAGCGCCCGCACTACTGCCATCTGCTGCTCATTACCTACATTCAGCTGCTGGCTCCTGAGCCGAATTGTCCCTGGGGTCTCGTAGCCTCCGAACGGGCCGATTCTAGTGCTGGAAGGCGGGCTCCGCTAGCACCACGGCTGCCCCGGGTTTGCTGTTATAGTACTGTCAGAACCGCCCAAGTTGGCCCCGCCCCCCTCCTCTGGGAGCACAGAAAGCTGCCGGTGAAGGGCGGAGCTCCGAAAGGCATCACTAATCAAATGGGCGGGATTTAGCAGCTAACTCTCCCACCCACCGCCCTCTCTCCTGAGCCGCAGCAGTCATCCACCTGTCCGCGGCCCTTGGTGTGCGGGGTAGCGCCGGGCCTGGCTGCCGCGAGCGGAGCTAAGCTCCGATCACGGCAGCCGGCCAGCATGGGGGATGACGGCAGCCACGGAGGGGACATACGGACCAACCAAACGGAATCTGGTCCAGTGTCTCGGCGTGCCAATCCGCCGCTGGCTACAGGTCTGTGGGCAAACTTTGTTGTACAGTTCTCTGCTACTAACGCAGGGTTGTGAGCTGACAAAATCCTCTCTGTGTCCCTTGACAGAGTTTACATGATGAGAGTTCACACGGCTGTGCGACATGTGCAGTCCCTCTGTTACCACTCGGCACATTACTCCTCTGATTAATGGATCTGTCCCATATAAGCCCCGGAGTGTCTGTGGGGTGTTTGCACATGTATGTAGCATGTCTGACAGGGTGGTCTTCCCCTGAGGAAATGTTAGTAGAGACACAGATATATATATATATATATATATATATATATGTGTGTAAATGTGTGTATATGTATAATGTGGTGGACCTTCCGACACCACTAAAAACGTGTATGGGTGAAAACATTGAGTGATAATATGTCTGAGTCTCAGGCACATCCTGGAGACAGTCTGTGGAAGAGGTGTTTTTCCAAAGTTTTGTTTTTCATCCACACCAGACCCCTCGGGGTCTACTATCATTGTCTCTGTAATGCACACTGATACCGACACAGACTCTGAATCCTGTGTCGACACTAGTTTTCCAGAATGATTCCGACATTAACTAGAAATATTCAGTACATGATTGTAGCTATAAGACAATACGGAGTACCCTCCTGTACCAACAGAAGAAGCTTTACCTATATAAAGAAAGAAAAGGAAACCTTTTCCTTCCTCTCGTGCTTCACAAGGGAATTCAGGTTAGCCATTCCCAGCGGTGGACAGGGGGAGTCACCCCCCATTTTAAGAAGGGTCCTCTCACGGTTATTAAGAAAGTGACTCTGCCTGTAACTGGGACATCTGTCCTTAACGAGCCGACAGACCGCACGTTGGTGTATACATTAATATTTACTTATACAACCCATGAGACTTTACTCAGGACTACATTGCATGTGCGTGAATGAGTAGGGCTATTGCAAAGTGCTCTGATAATTTTATCATCCAGTATTGACGCTAGCTATGGTTGAGATTCTCCTAACGTTAGATCATATATAGTATGCTACGACATCCATGCGTGGAGCCATGACAGAGAATTCACCAGTGGAAGGCGCTTCCTGCTTCCAAAATAGATTATGGAGTCTCTCCCGTACTCGAAGGGAGACCTTGTTTGGTAGTGTCCTGGATGATTTGGGGTGGGCAGCTGCCACAGGTGAGTTGTTTTTTCTGCCCTTTGTCCCACCACAATAGAAAAAAAAAGAAAAAATCATGTGGTACGAAAGAAGTAAAAAGTTTCCCTTTCTTTACATATAGAGGTAGGGGAAGAGGAGGAGGTCCACCTCTTCAGGATCACAGGAGCAGAAATCATCTCCTGCTTCTGCCAAATCTACTGCATGACGCTGGGACTCCCTTGCGAGAGTCCGCCCCAGTGGGGGAGTGCCTGACATTTTTCAGTCAGTTCTGGGTTCATTCTGGCCTGGACCCGTGGGTTTTACAAATAGTGTCCCACAGATGCGAACTGGAATTCAAGGCGTTTCTCCACACCGATTTCAAATCGGCCTTGCCAGTTTCTCTCCCTGACAGGGAGGTAGTAAGCGCAGCCATTCAAAATTGAATCAGGATCAGGTCATTACCCTGATTCGCTTGTTCCAACAAGGAGTGTTTTTTTTTATTCAAGCCTCTTTGTGGCTCCAAAGCCGGATGGCTCAGTCAGACCGATCCTAAATATAATTATTTTTTATTTTCTACCTGAAGTAATTCAAATTCAGGACGGAATCTCTGTAGGCAGTAATCTCCAGTCTGGATAGACATAATGGATGCCTACTTACATGTTCACATTTATCCTCCAAGGATTGCCTGAGATTTGCAATTCAGGATTGTCATTACCAATTTCAGAAGTTGCCGTTTGGTCTATCCACGGCTCCGAGAATTCTCACCAAGGTAATGGCGAAAATGATGGTTCTCCTTCGCAAGCAAGGAGTCACAATTATCCCGTACTTGGTAGATCTCCTAATAAAGGAGTGTTCCAAGGCCAGGTTGGTGCAGAACATTGTACTGTCCCTGACAGTTCTTCAACTACAGGGTTGGGTCATGAACTTCCCAAAGTCATACTTGATACCGATTGTCCTTTCTGGACATGATACTGGACACAGAACTACAGAGGTTTTCTTTCAGTGGAAAGGGCTCTGGAGATCCAGAGACTAGTTAAATAAATTTGGAAACCTGCAAGTATGTCTATCCATCAATGTATACGATTGCTGGGAATGATGGTTGCGGCCTGCGAGGTCTTACAGTTTAGCAGGTTCCATGCCAGTGTATTCCATTGGGACCTGTTAGGAGTCCGGATCCCACCTACACATGCTCTGGAGGATAATCCTGTTTTCCAAGACCAGAATCTCACTCCTGTGGTGGCTGCACAACTCTCGCCTCCTAGTGAGGTGCAGGTTCAGGATCCAGGACTGGACCCTAGTGACCACGGATGCAAGCCTCCGAGACTGGGAAGCAGACACACGGGGGGAAAACTTCCAAAGAATGGTCAAGTCAGGAAACTTGTCTCCACATAAACATTCTGGAGTTGAGAGCCATTTACAACTGCCTTCTACACATTTTCTTCAAGATCTACCCGTACTGATCCAGTCGGACGATGTAACAGCAGTAGCGTGTAAACGCCGTCAGGACGGAACGAAACACAGAGCTGGGAGGAAAAGCTTATAGGCGCCCTGTCAGCGATCTTCATTCCAGAAGTGGACGTCTGGGAAGCAGATTTCCTCAGCAAACACGATCTCCATCCAGGAGAGTGGGGCCTCCACCAAGAAGTCTTCACAGGGGTGACAAGTCATTGGGGAGTTCCTCAAGTAGACATGATGGCATCTCGTCTCAACTTGAAGCTTCAGAGATATGGTTCCAGGTCAAGAGACCCTCAAGCAATGGCAGTGGATGCACTGGTGACACCGTGAGGTGTATGTATTCCCTCCACTTCCTCTCAATCCAAAAGTTCTAAAGATCATAAGAAAAACAAAGATTTGAGCAATCCTCATTGTCCCAGACTGGCCAAGGAGGGCTTGGTATCCAGATCTACAGGAATTACTCATAGGAGATCCATGGCTTCTTCCTCCGGGCTAGGACCTGTTACAGCAGGGGCCAGGTGTGTATCAAGGCTTACCGCAGCTGTGTTTGACGGCATGGCGGTTGAAGCCAAATCCTAGCCATAAGGGTATTCCCAGTGAAGTCATTCCCACACTTATTCAGGCTAGAAAAGGGGTAACGTCTAAACATTACCAACGTATTTGGAGAAAATATGTTTCTTGGTGTGAATCCAAGAAGGCTCCTACAAAGAGTTTCAGCCAGGACGTTTTCTCCATTTTCTACAAGCAGGTGTGACTGCAGGCCTAAAGTTGTGCTCAATTAAAATACAGATTTCACCCTTATCGGTTTTCTTTCAAAAACAATTGGCCTCCCTTCCAGAAGTTCAGACTTTCGTGAAAGGCGTGTTGCACATCCAACCTACATTTGTGCCTCCAGTGGCACCATGGGATCTTAATGTGGTGTTGCAATTCCTTTAATCACATTAGTTTGAACCTTTACGGAAGCTGGAGTTGTAGTTCCTCATTTGGAAAGTGTACATCCTGTTGGCATTGACATCTGCAAGGCGGAGGTCTGAGTTAGCGGCCTTGTCTCACAAGAGCCCTTGTTTGATCTTCCATGAAGATAGTGCAAAATTGAGAACTCAACATTTTCTGCCGAAGGTGGTTCCCTTTTCCCACATGAACCAACCTATTGTGGTGCTTGTGGCCACTGGCGCCTTCGTTGAGTCAAAGTTTCTGGATGTGGTCAGAACTTTGAAGATTTATGTCGCCAGAACGGCTCCGTTTGGGAAAACAGAGACTCTGTTTGTTCTGTATACTCCCAACAAGTTAGGTGTCCTGTTTCCAAGCAGACCATTGGCCCTCATTCCGAGTTGTTCGCTCGTTAGCTGCCTTTAGCAGTATTGCACACGCTAGGCCGCCGCCCTCTGGGAGTGTATCTTAGCTTAGCAGAATAGCGAATGAAAGGATAGCAGAATTGCTATTACATATTTCTTTGCCGTTTCTGAGTAGCTCCGGACCTACTCACAGATTGTGATCAGTTCAGTCCGTATAGTTCCTGGTTTGACGTCACAAACACGCCCTGCGTTCGGCCAGCCACTCCCCCGTTTCTCCAGCCACTCCCGCGTTTTTCCCTGGCACGCCTGCGGTTTTTTGCAAATGCCGTGAAAATGCTGAGTTGTCGCCCAGAAACACCCACTTCCTGTCAGTCACACTACGATCACTCAAGCGTTGAAAAAGCTTCACTCGAGCTTGTGTAAATCTACTAAGTTCTTAATTAAATTACTAAGCGCATGCGCTGTGCGTACCATGCGCAGTTAGCAGAAAATTGCAGCTTAGCGAAAATCGGCAACGAGCGAACAACTCCCTCATTGTGCACTGGATCTGTGGTACGATTCAGCATGCTCATTACATGGCAGGTTTGCCATTACCGAATTCAGTGAAGGCCCATTCTACTAGAAAGGTGGGCTCATCCTGGGCTGCTGGCCAGGGGGTCTTGTCATTGCAATTTTGCTGAGCAGTTACTTGGTCAGGGTCAAACACTTTTGCAAAGTTTTACGAGTTTGATACCTTGGCCGATGATGACCTCAAGTTGGTCAATCGGTGCTGCAGAGTCACCCGCACTCTCCCGCCCGTTCTAGAGCTTTGGTATAACCCCATGGTTCTAATGGTGACCCCAGCATCCTCTGGGACATATGAGAAAATAAGAATTTACTTACCGATAATTCTATTTCTCGGAGTCCGTAGTGGATGCTGGGGTTCCTGAAAGGACCATGGGGAATAGCGGCTCCGCAGGAGACAGGGCACAAAAGTAAAGCTTTTACAGGTCAGGTGGTGTGTACTGGCTCCTCCCCCTATGACCCTCCTCCAGACTCCAGTTAGGTACTGTGCCCGGACGAGCGTACACAATAAGGGAGGATTTTGAATCCCAGGTAAGACTCATACCAGCCACACCAATCACACCGTACAACTTGTGATCTAAACCCAGTTAACAGTATGATAACAGAGGAGCCTCTGAAAGATGGCTTCCTAAAGAATAACCCAAATTAGTTAACAATAACTATGTACAAGTATTGCAGATAATCCGCACTTGGGATGGGCGCCCAGCATCCACTACGGACTCCGAGAAATAGAATTATCGGTAAGTAAATTCTTATTTTCTCTATCGTCCTAAGTGGATGCTGGGGTTCCTGAAAGGACCATGGGGATTATACCAAAGCTCCCAAACGGGCGGGAGAGTGCGGATGACTCTGCAGCACCGAATGAGAGAACTCCAGGTCCTCTTTTGCCAGGGTATCAAATTTGTAAAATTTTACAAACGTGTTCTCCCCTGACCACGTAGCTGCTCGGCAGAGTTGTAATGCCGAGACCCCTCGGGCAGCCGCCCAAGATGAGCCCACCTTCCTTGTGGAATGGGCCTTAACAGATTTAGGCTGTGGCAGGCCTGCCACAGAATGTGCAAGTTGAATTGTGTTACAAATCCAACGAGCAATCGACTGCTTAGAAGCAGGAGCACCCAACTTGTTGGGTGCATACAGTATAAACAGCGAGTCAGATTTTCTGACTCCAGCCGTCCTTGAAATATATATTTTTAAGGCTCTGACAACGTCTAACAACTTGGAGTCCTCCAAGTCGTCTGTAGCCGCAGGCACTACAATAGGCTGGTTCAGGT
This sequence comes from Pseudophryne corroboree, assembly GCF_028390025.1. Taxonomy (NCBI): domain Eukaryota; kingdom Metazoa; phylum Chordata; class Amphibia; order Anura; family Myobatrachidae; genus Pseudophryne; species Pseudophryne corroboree. The sequence continues at coordinate 533,070 of NW_026967575.1, read as the reverse complement.
GAAACGCTGATACCACCTTAGGGAGAAAATGCGGACGTGTCCGCAGCTCTGCCCTATCCGAATGGAAAATTAAATAAGGGCTTTTATAAGATAAAGCCGCCAATTCAGATACTCTCCTGGCCGAAGCCAGGGCCAGTAACATAGTCACTTTCCATGTGAGATATTTCAAATCCACATTCTTTAGTGGTTCAAACCAATGGGATTTGAGGAAATCTAAAACTACATTTAGATTCCACGGTGCCACCGGAGGCACCACAGGAGGCTGTATATGCAGTACTCCTTTGACAAAAGTCTGGACCTCAGGGACTGAGGCCAATTCTTTTTGGAAGAATATTGACAGGGCCGAAATTTGAACCTTTATAGATCCCAATTTGAGACCCATAGACAATCCTGATTGCAGGAAATGTAGGAAACGACCCAGTTGAAATTCCTCCGTCGGAGCACTCCGATCCTCGCACCACGCAACATATTTTCGCCAAATACGGTGATAATGTTTCGCGGTGACTTCCTTCCTTGCCTTTATCAAGGTAGGAATGACCTCTTCTGGAATGCCTTTTCCTTTTAGGATCTGGCGTTCAACCGCCATGCCGTCAAACGCAGCCGCGGTAAGTCTTGAAAGAGACACGGACCCTGCTGGAGCAGGTCCCTTCTCAGAGGTAGAGGCCACGGCTCGTCCGTGACCATCTCTTGAAGTTCCGGGTACCAAGTCCTTCTTGGCCAATCCGGAGCCACTAGTATCGTTCTTACTCCTCTTCGCCGTATAATTCTCAATACCTTTGGTATGAGAGGCAGAGGAGGAAACACATACACCAACTGATACACCCAAGGTGTTACCAGCGCGTCCACAGCTATTGCCTGCGGATCTCTTGACCTGGCGCAATACCTGTCCAGTTTTTTGTTGAGGCGAGACGCCATCATGTCCACCATTGGTTTTTCCCAACGGTTTATTAGCATGTGAAAAACTTCTGGATGAAGTCCCCACTCTCCCGGGTGAAGATCGTGTCTGCTGAGGAAGTCTGCTTCCCAGTTGTCCACGCCCGGGATGAATACTGCTGACAAAGCTATCACGTGATTCTCCGCCCAGCGAAGGATCCTGGCAGCTTCTGCCATTGCACTCCTGCTTCTTGTGCCGCCCTGTCTGTTTACATGGGCGACCGCCGTGATGTTGTCCGACTGGATCAACACCGGTCTTCCTTGAAGCAGAGGTTCCGCCTGGCTTAGAGCATTGTAGATCGCTCTTAGTTCCAGAATGTTTATGTGCAGAGACTTTTCCAGGCTCGTCCACACTCCCTGGAAGTTTCTTCCCTGTGTGACTGCTCCCCAGCCTCTCAGGCTGGCGTCCGTGGTCACCAGGATCCAATCCTGTATGCCGAATCTGCGGCCCTCCAATAGATGAGCCTCCTGCAACCACCACAGGAGAGATACCCTTGTCCTTGGCGACAGGGTTATCCGCAGGTGCATCTGAAGATGCGACCCTGACCATTTGTCCAACAGATCCCTTTGAAAAATTCTTGCATGGAATCTGCCGAACGGAATTGCTTCGTAAGAAGCTACCATTTTTCCCAGGACTCTTGTGCATTGATGTACAGACACCTTTCCTGGTTTTAGGAGGTTCCTGACCAGGTCGGATAACTCCTTGGCTTTTTCCTCGGGAAGAAAAACCTTTTTCTGAACTGTGTCCAGAATCATCCCCAGGAACAGCAGACGAGTTGTCGGCTAATTGGGATTTTGGAATATTCAGAATCCATCCGTGCTGCTTTAGCACCTCTTGAGATAGTGCTAATCCCATCTCTAGCTGTTCTCTGGACCTTGCCCTTATTAGGAGATCGTCCAAGTATGGGATAATTAATACGCCTTTTCTTCGAAGAAGAATCATCATCTCGGCCATTACCTTTGTAAAGACCCGAGGTGCCATGGACAACCCAAACGGCAGCGTCTGAAACTGATAGTGACAGTTTTGTACAACGAACCTGAGGTACCCCTGGTGTGAGGGGTAAATTGGAACATGGAGATACGCATCCTTGATGTCCAAGGATACCATAAAATCCCCTTCTTCCAGGTTCGCTATCACTGCTCTGAGTGACTCCATCTTGAACTTGAACTTCTTTATGTACAGGTTCAAGGACTTCAGATTTAGAATAGGCCTTACCGAGCCATCCGGCTTCGGTACCACAAATAGAGTGGAGTAATACCCCTTCCCTTGCTGTAGAAGAGGTACCTTGACTATCACCTGCTGAGAGTACAGCTTGTGAATGGCTTCCAAAACTGTCTCCCTTTCGGAGGGGGACGTTGGTAAAGCAGACTTCAGGAAACGGCGAGGTGGAGACGTCTCTAATTCCAACCTGTACCCCTGAGATATTATCTGCAGGATCCAGGGATTTACCTGCGAGTGAGCCCACTGCGCGCTGTAATTCTTGAGACGCCCGCCTACCGCCCCCGAGTCCGCTTGAGAAGCCCCAGCGTCTTCCCTCGTCCTCTGCCTCGTGACAGATATGAATAGCCCTTTGCTCTCTTGTTTTTAAAGGAACGAAAGGGCTGCGGTTGAAAGGTCGGTGCCTTTTTCTGTTGGGGAGTGACTTGAGGTAGAAAGGTGGATTTCCCGGCCGTAGCCGTGGCCACCAAATCCGATAGACCGACCCCAAATAACTCCTCCCCCTTATACGGCAAAACTTCCATATGCCGTTTTGAATCCGCATCGCCTGTCCACTGTCGTGTCCATAAAGCTCTTCTGGCCGAAATGGACATAGCACTTACCCGTGATGCCAGTGTGCAGATATCTCTCTGTGCATCACGCATATAAAGAAATGCATCCTTTATTTGTTCTAACGACAGTAAAATATTGTCCCTGTCCAGGGTATCAATATTTTCGATCAGGGACTCTGACCAAACTACCCCAGCACTGCACATCCAGGCAGTCGCAATAGCTGGTCGTAGTATAACACCTGCATGTGTGTATATACTTTTTTGGATATTTTCCATCCTCCTATCTGATGGATCTTTAAGTGCGGCCGTCTCAGGAGAGGGTAACGCCACTTGTTTTGATAAGCGTGTTAGCGCTTTGTCCACCCTAGGAGGTGTTTCCCAGCGCTCCCTAACCTCTGGTGGGAAAGGGTATAAAGCCAATAACTTCTTTGAAATTAGCAGTTTTTTATCGGGGGCAACCCACGCTTCATCACACACGTCATTTAATTCTTCTGATTCGGGAAAAACTACTGGTAGTTTTTTCACACCCCACATAATACCCTGTTTAGTGGTACCTGTAGTATCAGCTAAGTGTAACGCCTCCTTCATTGCCAAAATCATATAACGTGTGGCCCTACTGGAAAATACGGTTGATTCGTCGCCCTCACCACTGGAATCAGTGCCTGTGTCTGGGTCTGTGTCGACCGACTGAGGCAAAGGGCGTTTTACAGCCCCTGACGGTGCTTGAGGCGCCTGGACAGGCACTAATTGATTGTCCGGCCGCCTCATGTCGGCAAACGACTGCTTAAGCGAATTGACGCTATCCCGTAATTCCACAAATAAAGGCATCCATTCCGGTGTCGACTCCCTAGGGGGTGACATCCTCATATTTGGCAATTGCTCCGCCTCCACACCAATATCGTCCTCATACATGTCGACACACACGTACCGACACACAGCAGACACACAGGGAATGCTCTATACGAAGACAGGACCCACTAGCCCTTTGGGGAGACAGAGGGAGAGTCTGCCAGCACACACCAAAAAGCGCTATATATGACAGGGATAGCCTTATGATTAAGTGCTCCCTTATAGCTGCTTTTATATTAATATATTGCCATTTATTATGCCCCCCCTCTCTGTTATACCCTGTTTCTGTAGTGCAGTGCAGGGGAGAGACCTGGGAGCCGTCCTGACCAGCGGAGCTGTGACAGAAAATGGCGCCGTGTGCTGAGGAGATAGGCCCCGCCCCTTTTTCGGCGGGCTCGTCTCCCGCTATTTAGTACATTTAGGCAGGGGTAAATATCTCCATATAGCCTCTGGGGGCTATATGTGAGGTATTTTTTTGCCTTTTAAAAGGTTTTCATTTGCCTCCCAGGGCGCCCCCCCCCCCCAGCGCCCTGCACCCTCAGTCACTGCTGTGTGAAGTGTGCTGAGAGGAAAATGGCGCACAGCTGCAGTGCTGTGCGCTACCTTAGAAGACTGCTGGAGTCTTCAGCCGCCGATTCTGGACCTCTTCTTGCTTCAGCATCTGCGAGGGGGCCGGCGGCGCGGCTCCGGTGACCATCCAGGCTGTACCTGTGATCGTCCCTCTGGAGCTTCATGTTCAGTAGCCAAGAAGCCAATCCATCCTGCACGCAGGTGAGTTCACTTCTTCTCCCCTCTGTCCCTCGTTGCAGTGATCCTGTTGCCAGCAGGAATCACTGTAAAATAAAAAACCTAAGCTAAACTGTCTAAGCAGCTCTTTATGAGAGCCACCTAGAATTGCACCCTTCTCGGCCGGGCACAAAAATCTAACTGGAGTCTGGAGGAGGGTCATAGGGGGAGGAGCCAGTACACACCACCTGACCTGTAAAAGCTTTACTTTTGTGCCCTGTCTCCTGCGGAGCCGCTATTCCCCATGGTCCTTTCAGGAACCCCAGCATCCACTTAGGACGATAGAGAAAATAGGATTTTAATACCTACCGGTAAATCCTTTTCTCTTAGTCCGTAGAGGATGCTGGGCGCCCGTCCCAGTGCGTACTGTATCTGCAGTTATTAGTTGTAGTTGCACACATGTTGTGTGACGGTTATGGTCAGCCTGTTTCTGACATTATTCACGCCATTGGCTTGCGTTCTGTTGAATGCCACATTCTGCGGCATACTTGAGGTATGAGCTGGTAAGATGCTCACCATTGGTTTAACAATAAATCCTTTCCTCGAAATGTCCGTCTCCCTGGGCACAGTTCCTATAACTGGAGTCTGGAGGAGGGTCATAGAGGGAGGAGCCAGTTCACACCCTTTGAAAGTCTTAAAGTGCCCATGTCTCCTGCGGATCCCGTCTATACCCCATGGTTCTAATGGTGATTCCAGCATTCTTTACGAACTAAGAGAAAAGGATTTACCGGTAGGTATTAAAATCCTATTTTTTTTATATCTTTCATTCATTTTTTGTCTTTCCAGGCTGACAATCAATTGCCTTATGTCATGCATATTGAAAAATCTCTCTCTAATAAAAATAATAAGAAGATCTACCTACAGTCATACATGTACTTGTAGCATCATGCGTAGACTACAGCAATGTCCTCTACCTGGGTCTCCCAGCAAAAGAATTGCACCGCTTGTAGCTTGTACAGAATGCAGCAGCCATGCTGTTACCTAACCACCCCGTTCCTGCCACATAACACCCATTCTCTGCTCCCTTCACCGGCTGCCTGTAAGATGGTGACTATTACATAATCTTACTGACTCAGTCCACCATGACCAGGGTCCATGGCACCAGAAGCAGCTTCTGCCTCCTTACTGCCCTGCTTTCTTCCACCTGCAGATGAAGGACTGTTACCAGCAGTACTAAGAATCCCCAAACAGTGCGGAGATGTCAGGGGGGAGATGGGGTGGTGGCAGAAGTGGAGGTGGTGGGGTGGGTGACAGTTGGGGGGAGATGGTGTGGTGGCAGTAGTGGGGGGAGACAAGGCGGGTGGCAGTAATGGGGGAAGACAGCGCGGTGACAGTAGTTGGGGGAGACAGAACGGTGGCAGTAGTGGGGGGAGACGGGGCGGGTAGCAGTAGTGGGGGAAGACGGGGTGGGTGGCAGTTGGGGTAGATGGGGCGGTGGCAGTAGTTGGGGGAGATAAGGCGGTGACAGTAGGGGTGGAGATGGCGGTGGCAGTTGGAGGGAGACAGGGTGGGTGGCAGGAGTGGAAGGAGACATGGTGGTGGCAGTAGTGGGGGGAGACAGAGTGGGTAGCAGTAGTGGGGGGGGCAGGGGTGGTGGCAGTAGTTGGGGGAGATAAGGCGGTGGCAGTAGTGGTGGAGATGGCGGTGGCAGTTGGGGGGAGACAGGGTGGGTGGCAGTAGTGGGAGAAAACAGGGTGGTAGGAGACAGGGCGGGTGGCAGTAGGGGGGGGGGACAGGGCGGGTGGCAGTAGTGGGGGGGAGACAGGGCGGGTGGCAGTAGTGGGGGGAGACAGGGTGGATGGCTGCAGTGCAGTACCAGGGGCTGCTGGAGGCAGTAAAGAAGTGTATGGGTCCTGCACAGAACCAGTTGATAATTAGACTTAATGATGATTATGCTTCCTTATTTCTAATTAATCCCTTGTATGTGTTACTGTTATTTGCTGTGTCAGCCTTTATGTGTGTTCTGTGTAATAATCCTGAAAGTAGTGCTGCTACCGATCTCATATCATTTGTAGTAACTTGGAAAAGATGAGATATGAGGTGCACTCTGGAAGCTTATAGGGCAGAGATTTTCAACCTTTTACAACTCACGGCACACTGAACAAGATTTAAATATTGCCAAGGCACACTCAAATATAATGGCGATGCATGGTGCAGCTGCGTGTCCTTCTCGCGTTGTGCTGCCCTGGGGTAGCTGGCCTTTGCCGGTTTGGGGGGTCCTGCACCCAGGGCCCAGACCTCGAGTTAGGGACCACCAGCATCAGAGGAGCCTTGTCGGGGCCTGGTGGCTTATCATACGTTTGCAAACTGTATGTAACTAAGACCTCTGGATTTCTATTATATGTATATATATATATAGTCTTTCATGTCTTGGTACAGGTACAGCTCGGTGTGCTGGGGGACACCAGGGGTTTATCCCCAATGTATTTCTAGCCAGACTACCCCCTCCCTTTCATGCACCTGAATTGTACTTCCTAATTGATTTGAGCAACTTACATTTTGTTCTGTTAGTATGAGGGGCATGGATGGGACCAGTGTTTGGAGGGTATGCTGGTCTCTGTATTGCCATTTGGAGATCCCGGGGGTATCTTCAGGTAGGTTAGCTCTCAATTTGGATACATTTGCTCAGATGCCATTATCATGTGGCATCATGTTATATTACCCGGAAGGGTTGTTATTATTATTATCAGTACCTGGGGTGGGTCTGGGGTGCGGTTCCCCCTGGATTGGTGGGGCTGGGCTGCTCTGGGGTAGCACACTGCGAGATCTTATTTAGCACCCCCTTAACACATTTATTAATCCTTCTGGTCTTTTAATTACACTCTCACTAGTATATTAATTTTTGTATATAGATTTTGTTTTCCTTTTATTAACACATACTAACACTTTACCTTCTCGCGTTGTGCTGCCCTGGGGTAGCTGGCCTTTGCCGGTTTGGGGGGTCCTGCACCCAGGGCCCAGACCTAGAGTTAGGGACCACCAGCATCAGAGGAGCCTTGTCGGGGCCTGGTGGCTTATCATACGTTTGCAAACTGTATGTAACTAAGACCTCTGGATTTCTATTATATGTATATATATATATAGTCTTTCATGTCTTGGTACAGGTACAGCTCGGTGTGCTGGGGGACACCAGGGGTTTATCCCCAATGTATTTCTAGCCAGACTACCCCCTCCCTTTCATGCACCTGAATTGTACTTCCTAATTGATTTGAGCAACTTACATTTTGTTCTGTTAGTATGAGGGGCATGGATGGGACCAGTGTTTGGAGGGTATGCTGGTCTCTGTATTGCCATTTGGAGATCCCGGGGGTATCTTCAGGTAGGTTAGCTCTCAATTTGGATACATTTGCTCAGATGCCATTATCATGTGGCATCATGTTATATTACCCGGAAGGGTTGTTATTATTATTATCAGTACCTGGGGTGGGTCTGGGGTGCGGTTCCCCCTGGATTGGTGGGGCTGGGCTGCTCTGGGGTAGCACACTGCGAGATCTTATTTAGCACCCCCTTAACACATTTATTAATCCTTCTGGTCTTTTAATTACACTCTCACTAGTATATTAATTTTTGTATATAGATTTTGTTTTCCTTTTATTAACACATACTAACACTTTACCTTCTCGCGTTGTGCTGCCCTGGGGTAGCTGGCCTTTGCCGGTTTGGGGGGTCCTGCACCCAGGGCCCAGACCTAGAGTTAGGGACCACCAGCATCAGAGGAGCCTTGTCGGGGCCTGGTGGCTTATCATATGTTTGCAAACTGTATGTAACTAAGACCTCTGGATTTCTATTATATGTATGTATATATATATATAGTCTTTCATGTCTTGGTACAGGTACAGCTCGGTGTGCTGGGGGACACCAGGGGTTTATCCCCAATGTATTTCTAGCCAGACTACCCCCTCCCTTTCATGCACCTGAATTGTACTTCCTAATTGATTTGAGCAACTTACATTTTGTTCTGTTAGTATGAGGGGCATGGATGGGACCAGTGTTTGGAGGGTATGCTGGTCTCTGTATTGCCATTTGGAGATCCCGGGGGTATCTTCAGGTAGGTTAGCTCTCAATTTGGATACATTTGCTCAGATGCCATTATCATGTGGCATCATGTTATATTACCCGGAAGGGTTGTTATTATTATTATCAGTACCTGGGGTGGGTCTGGGGTGCGGTTCCCCCTGGATTGGTGGGGCTGGGCTGCTCTGGGGTAGCACACTGCGAGATCTTATTTAGCACCCCCTTAACACATTTATTAATCCTTCTGGTCTTTTAATTACACTCTCACTAGTATATTAATTTTTGTATATAGATTTTGTTTTCCTTTTATTAACACATACTAACACTTTACCTTCTCGCGTTGTGCTGCCCTGGGGTAGCTGGCCTTTGCCGGTTTGGGGGGTCCTGCACCCAGGGCCCAGACCTAGAGTTAGGGACCACCAGCATCAGAGGAGCCTTGTCGGGGCCTGGTGGCTTATCATACGTTTGCAAACTGTATGTAACTAAGACCTCTGGATTTCTATTATATGTATATATATATATAGTCTTTCATGTCTTGGTACAGGTACAGCTCGGTGTGCTGGGGGACACCAGGGGTTTATCCCCAATGTATTTCTAGCCAGACTACCCCCTCCCTTTCATGCACCTGAATTGTACTTCCTAATTGATTTGAGCAACTTACATTTTGTTCTGTCACCATTGGTTTAACAATAAATCCTTTCCTCGAAATGTCCGTCTCCCTGGGCACAGTTCCTATAACTGGAGTCTGGAGGAGGGTCATAGAGGGAGGAGCCAGTTCACACCCTTTGAAAGTCTTAAAGTGCCCATGTCTCCTGCGGATCCCGTCTATACCCCATGGTTCTAATGGTGATTCCAGCATTCTTTACGAACTAAGAGAAAAGGATTTACCGGTAGGTATTAAAATCCTATTTTTTTTATATCTTTCATTCATTTTTTGTCTTTCCAGGCTGACAATCAATTGCCTTATGTCATGCATATTGAAAAATCTCTCTCTAATAAAAATAATAAAAGTTGTTTTAAGTTATTCATGAAACATAAAGAAAAGAGTGTGCCACACATTAAGGCTTCTTTAGATATAAGCCCACTAGCGTTTTTTTCTAAACCCCCTAACCAGTCATTGCAATTTGCTTAAATGGCGCACCTCCAACCAGATTAGCTAATCTTTGGTATTAACACTTTCGGATTATTCCCTCTATCGGTTGGTTCATACATAGAAGGATCATAAAACAATTATCATTTGGGCCTGTGCATAGTCCCTCAGACTTAACGTCTTCCCTGGAAATACTTGTGGATGGAGCCCTTCATTCACTTTGCCAGGATTCAAGGGTGGTCAGTCTGTTGAAATCATAGCACTACATTTTGGCCACCGTGCTCGATCCTAGGTTTAAAGCCTACGTTGTATCTCTCTTTCCGGATACAAGTCTGCAGAGGTGGAAAGACCTGCTGGTGAGAAAATTGTCAACCCAAGCGGAACGTGACCCGCCAACAGCTCCTCCTTCATTTTCTCCAGCAACTGGGGCTGCGAGGAAAAGGATAACATTTCCGAGCCCACTCGCTAGACACAAAAGTAACAATACAGGTGACACATTAACAGGAAATTGTTTCTGTCACCATAGCGACAATTATCTGGAAATAAGATAATACACAGACATATAAAAAGACTCAACGGAAATCTTTTGTTTTTAAACGACTTTATTTCATATCTTTAATACACAGATTTTTCTCTATATTTTAAACTTAAAAAATACTTTACTCTGCACAACATGGATAGAATATCCTTTAAAGCACAGAAACAATTCAAGTTACATTACAGTATTGCAGGTAAGTAAAACAGATACACATCAGGAGAGCCAAAACCCTATGGGGGTCATTCAGGCCCAACCGCAATAGCGGCCCGCAGCAGTTTGCTGGTGGTGACAAAATGCACGTGCGCAGCGGCCACGCAGACACACACATTGTGGCCGCATCCCTGAGGGGTGAACGCGGGCAGGCCAGGACCATTTTCCAGGGGCTGCGTGATGTCACATCTGCGTTCATCTCTGATTAACCCCCTATAACAGTGTTTTTCAACCACTGTGTCGTGGCACACTAGAGTGCCCTGAGCAGTCTCCAGGTGTGCCGCCATAGAAGCACAGCCAGGCCCGTCAGTGTTTTGTAGCTACTGTGACCTTGGAACGATCAAGACTGGTGGGTTTAGTGGTTGCAGAGCTCATTCTAATTTTGGGCCCAGGCAGTGTTGGGCTCTTCTTGCTTTCTCAGATGTGGCTCAGGCGTTACCTACTGAGAAGCTGCGACATGACATCCTAGGACACGCAGCTGCACCATGCATCGCCATTATATTTGAGTGTGCCTTGGCAATATTTAAATCTTGTTCAGTGTGCCGTGAGTTGTAAAAGGTTGAAAATCTCTGCCCTATAAGCTTCCAGAGTGCACCTCATATCTCATCTTTTCCAAGTTACTACAAATGATATGAGATCGGTAGCAGCACTACTTTCAGGATTATTACACAGAACACACATAAAGGCTGACACAGCAAATAACAGTAACACATACAAGGGATTAATTAGAAATAAGGAAGCATAATCATCATTAAGTCTAATTATCAACTGGTTCTGTGCAGGACCCATACACTTCTTTACTGCCTCCAGCAGCCCCTGGTACTGCACTGCAGCCATCCACCCTGTCTCCCCTCACTACTGCCACCCGCCCTGTCTCCCCCCCACTACTGCCACCCGCCCTGTCCCCCCCCCCTACTGCCACCCGCCCTGTCTCCTACCACCCTGTTTTCTCCCACTACTGCCACCCACCCTGTCTCCCCCCAACTGCCACCGCCATCTCCACCACTACTGCCACCGCCTTATCTCCCCCAACTACTGCCCCCCCCACTACTGCTACCCACCCTGTCTCCCCCCACTACTGCCACCACCATGTCTCCTTCCACTCCTGCCACCCACCCTGTCTCCCTCCAACTGCCACCGCCATCTCCACCCCTACTGTCACCGCCTTATCTCCCCCAACTACTGCCACCGCCCCATCTACCCCAACTGCCACCCACCCCGTCTTCCCCCACTACTGCTACCCGCCCCGTCTCCCCCCACTACTGCCACCGTTCTGTCTCCCCCAACTACTGTCACCGCGCTGTCTTCCCCCATTACTGCCACCCGCCTTGTCTCCCCCCACTACTGCCACCACACCATCTCCCCCCAACTGTCACCCACCCCACCACCCCCACTTCTGCCACCACCCCATCTCCCCCCTGACATCTCCGCACTGTTTGGGGATTCTTAGTACTGCTGGTAACAGTCCTTCATCTGCAGGTGGAAGAAAGCAGGGCAGTAAGGAGGCAGAAGCTGCTTCTGGTGCCATGGACCCTGGTCATGGTGGACTGAGTCAGTAAGATTATGTAATAGTCACCATCTTACAGGCAGCCAGTGAAGGGAGCAGAGAATGGGTGTTATGTGACAGGAACGGGCTGGTTAGGTAACAGCATGGCTGCTGCATTCTGTACAAGCTACAAGCGGTGCAATTCTTTTGCTGGGAGACCCAGGTAGAGGACATTGCTGTAGTCTACGCATGATGCTACAAGTACATGTATGACTGTAGGTAGATCTTCTGAGGGAATTACGTGCTGGAGTCTGGCTATGTTCCTCAGATGAGGATCTGATAGACATCAGTATCTGCCACAAAGTGTCACTCCACCATCCAGGACACCAAGATTCCGCAACATGATCAGCATTATGTAACTCTGAACCCCTAAGTGTAAGTCTGGTTGGTTTGCAAAGCTGAGCTGTAGCCCTGTCCTTTGTTGGTGAGCTTCTACCATAAAGACCTGTTTCACCAGGACTGAGTCACAGCCAACTGGCATCACCCACACCTGGAGCTCAGCTAGACAACCATTTAGGATAGGGACTGGGTTCTCAGTACCTGGAGCAAAAGATAGGTCATCTGCATAGCAGTGGTAGATGATGGCATGACATCTGATTATTTCACCCAGTGGTAGTACGTATATTGCAAAAAACATAGGAGAGAGGATAAGAAACTTGAAGAACGCATGGAAATAAGTATACTCCAGAAGATTAAAATTGTTCCTCACCTGAGTGATGTCTACTGTGTGCAACAAGAGCTGATTTATTTCTCAGAGTATGAAAATGACCTCTCACCTGTGTGACTTTGCTGATGTGTAACAAGATTTGATTTTTGTGTATAACATTTCCCGCACACAGAACAAGAAAATGGCTTCTCACCTGTGTGACTTTGCTGATGTGTAACAAGTTGTGATTTCTGTGTAAAACATTTCCTGCACTCAGAGCAAGAAAATGGCTTCTCACCTGTGTGACTTCTGTTATGTCTAACAAGAGCTGATTTGTGTGCAAAACATTTCCCACACTCAGAACATGGAAATGGCCTCTCACCTGTGTGACTTCGCTGATGTATAACAAGATGTGATTTTTGTGTAAAACATTTCCCACACACAGAGCAAGAAAATGGCTTCTCACCTGTGTGACTTCTGTTATGTATAACAAGATCTGATTTCCTTGTAAAACATTTCCCACACTCAGAGCAAGGAAATGGCTTCTCATCTATGTGACTTTTCTGATGTCTAACAAGTTGTAATTTCCGTGTAAAACATTTCCCACACTCAGAACATGGAAATGGCCTTTCACCAGTGTGACTTTGCTGATGTGTAACAAGATGTGATTTGCAGGTAAAACATTTCCCACACTCAGAGCAAGAAAATGGTTTCTCACCTGTGTGACTTCTGTTATGTCTAACAAGAGCTGATTTGTGTGCAAAACATTGCCCACACTCAGAACATGGAAATGGCTTTTCACCTGTGTGACTTCGCTGATGTGAAACAAGATGTGATTTGCAGGTAAAACATTTCCCACACTCAGAGCAAGAAAATGGTTTCTCACCTGTGTGACTTCTGTTATGTATAACAAGATATGAATTCAGTGAAAAACATTTCCCACACTCAGAACATGGAAATGGCTTCTCACCTGTGTGACTTCGTCGATGTATAGCAAGATGTGATTAGCAGGTAAAACATTTCCCACACTCAGAACATGGAAATGGCTTCTCACCTGTGTGACTTCTCTGATGTTTAACAAGATCTGATTTGTATGTAAAACATTTCTCACACTCCAGACATATCAGTGGCCTTTCACCTACCTTACCTGTGTGTGGGTTAATAGGCTTTGTGTTCTGTGAAAAACATCTTGCATCTGTAGAACAGGGAAACACTGTATCTATCTACTGTCAGAGCTGTAACAGATGCACCAATATCAGAGTGATCAGGAGAACATTTCCCAGGATCAGAGGGATCAGCTGATAGAGCTGGATGTATAATTGGGGTAATGGGGTTATCTCCTGGAGAATCCTGTCTACTGTCATTATCTTTTATGTCACAATCCGGGGATAACATTAGATGTCCTTCTGAGATATTTCTGCTTGTGTGTCCATCTGCTGGAAATAAAATACATTATGGAAATGTGACATTTTCTGGAACAATATTAATCTTGTCAACAATAGGAGAAGACGACTCTCTGGGACACTTAATTGTAAATGTGTCTGTATAATAAAACATAACTTTTAATGAAGGCTTTATAATATTGTGTCTCGTACTATCATTGTGTCCACCCTCCTGAGAATACTCACAATAACAAATGTAATATTATAATAAGACTTAGATATATCTCTCTCTTGTACTGGTAACTAACCATGAAGTATAAATGGAGATGTAGTCACTCGCCAAGTCCTATGTCAGCACCAATGTAAAACAATGGATGGGGAACATATCGTATGAATTGGAGATTCTAGATGAACAATAATATCATGTCATATGAGCTGATGGATCAGAGAAATGTCTCCTAATGTTACTCCTGGAAGCATTAGTAAGGTAGCATTCCTTTATGTGTGTGCTCATACGCTGGTAAGCCTGTACATGTGTTACTCACCCTTATATAAGGGATATTGCTACAGCAGAGTAGGTGTGGAACAAGGTACTTTACATGCAATACACCATATGATACCCTGTAATCATCATCATCCTCTGCTAGGTTATAATCTACTTTCTCTTACGTCCTAGAGGATGCTGGGGTCCATTTAGTACCATGGGGTATAGATGGGTCCTTTGGGAGCCACTGGCACTTTAAGAGTTTAATAGTGTGGGCTGGCCCCTCCCTCTATGCCCCTCCTACCAGACTCAGTTTAGAAAATGTGCCCTGAGCAGCCGGTCACAGCTAGGGGAGCTCTTAGGAGTTCTCTTAGTTTTTTATTTTCTAGAGTTAATTAGGTTGCAGGAAGGCTGCTGGTAACAGCCTCCCTGCTTCGTGGAACTTAGGGGGGAGAAGGAACCAACTTCATGAAGAGTTAATGGTTCTCTACTCCGCTGACAGGACACTGAGCTCCTGAGGGTGCTGATCACAAGCCCTCGAGGCGACTGCTCACTCCCGCAGCACGGCCGCCACCCCCCAATAAAGCCAGAAGAAAGAAGAGTGCTGAGTACAGCGCCGGCGTCCCGGTTAGCAGCAGGGTATGGCGGTACAAGGGTGGGAGCGCAGCTCTGACAGGCAGCACTCCAGGAAGGCTCAGCAACCCACAGTGTAGGAGCTTTGAGGGGCGTCCTGAGCCAGCGCGGATAAACCCTACACTGGTCACACAGCTAACAGGCGCTAATCCCCCTGTTATCACTAAAATCCTCAGGCCAGTATAAACAAATTAGTTCGGGAAACCGCACGCCATTACAAGGGGCGGGGCTTCCTCTCAGAGAGGATCCAGCACTCACCAGCGCCATTTTCTCCCTGCAGATCCTAGGAACTAGGACACTGACAGGGAGCGCTGCCATCCATATTAAAGTCAGCACCGGCTTTTATCATAACTGCCTACAGGGGCGCTGTGTGGCTGGCTCCTTATACTCTGTGACTCTCTGCAGGTACTCTGGGGGAAACTGTGTCTGACATTTTCGTGTGTGTGTGTGTGTGTGTGTGTAAGTGTGTAAGTGTGTATCCACATTACCATGTCTAAGGACTCTGTGTCCTGTGCTGCAGAGTGTGTATCTTCTCCTGAGGAGTCTATTCCATGTACTCAGGACTGCAATGTGCTGTCTCAGCCTTCTGAATCCAAACCCCCATGGGTGGATTCTTTAAGGGGAATGATATCCCAGATTTCAACAAGGATGTCACATACTGAGAAAGAGACGCAGGTTTTGAGACAATCTGTAGTGGGTTTGAAGTATTCAGCTCCCACTACTTCATCTAAAACCCCACCTACATACCCAAAAAATGTACACTTGCCCAGATAATGAAAGCTGACACTGATACCGACTCTGATACAGGGGACGGTGATGGGGATATTCAGGGGGGGGGGATGCATCCCTTGCTAAAGGGGTGCAGCTAATGATTGAAGCCATTAGGGATGTTTTGCATATTTCTGAGAAGGTTCCGGAACAAGTAGAGGAATCTTATATTACAGTAAATAAGAAGTCCTCGCTTACCTTCCCTGCTTCTAAGGAGTTAAACTCTATGTTTGAAAAATCCTAGAAAAACCAAGAGAAAAAATTCCAGATCCCTAAAAGAATTCTCATTGCTTTCCCTTTCCCTGAAGAGGATAGGAAGAAGTGGGAAAACCCACCTATAGTAGACGCTTCTGTATCTAGGCTGTCTAAAAAGGTGGTTTTACCTGTCCCTGGTTCAACCGCCTTAAAGGAGCCGGCTGACCGCAAGATTAAGACTACGCTCAAATCACTCTACACTGCTACAGCTGTGGCTTTAAGGCCCACTATTGGTCAGGCATCTTACTAGAGGACTTAGATACTATGAATAGGAGTGACATTGACTTGTTTTTACGTCACATACAGGATTCTGCAGGTTTCATGGTGGAGGCCATGAAGGACATTGGCCTGCTACTTCCATGGCTCTCTCGGCACACAGAGGACTCTAGCTACGCCAATGGACTGCGGATGCAGAATCCAAGAAAAGTGTGGATAACCTGCCATTCACAGGTCAAGCACTATTTGGGTACGCATTGGGTGCGTGGATTTCCATGGCGACTGCGGGTAAGTCGACATTTCTTCCCTCCGCAGCAGACCCAGCTAGGAAATCCTATCCTACACCTACACTGCAGTCCTTTTGGACTGCAAAATTAAAAAAAATCAAAACCCCCTCCCACCTTCTTTAGAGGAGGTTGGGGAAGATAAAAAAAACTTGCACCAACAGGTTCCCAGGAACAGAAACCAGGTTCTGCTTCTTCCAAATACTCAGAATGATGGTGGACCTCTCAGCCTGGATATCAGGCAGGTGGGAGTGAGACTAAAAGATTTCAGTCACGTCTGGGTGTCATCATGCCTAGACCCCTGGGTAACGGATATTGTTACCCAGGGGTACAGACTGGAGTTCAGGAACTCCCACCTCACAGATTCTTCAAATCAGGCTTACCAGCTTCGCTGACAGAAAGTGCTATCCTACAGGAAGCCATTCAAAAATTGATACAAACAAATGTCATTGTTCCAGTTCCACCTCACCCAAAAACCAAGGGTTATTACTCAAACCTGTTTGTGGCCCCAAAACCAGACGGTTCGGTAAGGCCCAGATTGAACCTGAAGTCATTGAACCACTACTTGAGGGTTTTGCAATTCAAGATGGAGTCTCTGAGAGCGGTGATCTCAGGTCTGGAGGAGGGTGAATTCTTAGTATCCCTGGATATCAAGGATGCGTACCTTCACATTCTGATCTGGCCACCTCACCAGGCCTATCTACGGTTTGCTCTACAGGACTGTCACTATCAGTTCCAGACATTGCCATTTGGCCTCTCCACAGCACCTAGGGTGTTCACCAAGGTCATGGCGGAGATGATGCTCCTCCTACGCAAACAGGGAATGAACATAATTCCATAACTGGATATCTGCTGATAGAGGCATCTTCCAAGGAGAAGTATTGCGCTCACAACTCAACTACTCTGGGACCATGGGTGGATCCAGTACCTTCCAAAGTCACATTTGGAACTGACAGGGAGACTGCCCTTCCTGGGGATGAAATTTGACACGGAAGAGCAGAGGGTGTTTCTACCGGTGGAGAAAGCGTTGGTGATCCTATCAATGGTCCGGGATGTCTTGAAACCTCCCCAGGTATCAGTTCATCAGTGCATTCGCCTTCTGGGGAAGATGGTATCCTCCTACGAGGCTCTACAATACAGAAGATTACATGTACGTTTTTTTTCAGCTGGATCTCCTGGACAAGTGGTCGGGATCGAATCTTAACATGCACCAGCGGATATTCCTATCACCGAAAGCCAGAACTTAACTACTCTGGTGGCTGCAAACTTCTCACCTGCTCGAGGGCCACAGGTTTGGGATTCAGAATTGGATTCTTCTAACCACGGATGCAAGCCTCAAAGGTCGGAGAGTAGTCACCCAGGGGGAAAACTTTCAAAGAAAATGGTCAAGCCAGGAATCGGTCCTTCCAATAAACATTCTGGAACTAAGGGCCATATACAATGGCCTTCTACAAGCAGCTTATCTTCTGCAAGATCGAGCCATTCAGGATTAGTCGGACAACGTCACAGCGGTGTCCTACATAAACAGGCAAGGTGGAACGAAGAGCAGGGCTGCAATGTCAGAGGTAACAAGAATCCTCCTCTGGGCAGAAAGACACTCGCTGGCACAGTCAGCGATCTTTATTCCGAGAGTGGCCAACTGAGAAGCGGACTTCCTCAGCAGACACGATCTCCATCCAGGAGAATGGGGCCTCCAACTGGAGGTATTCACAGAGGTAACACGCCGATGAGGTGTACCTCAGATAGACATGATGGCATCTCACCTCAACAAGAAGCTTTAGAGGTACTGTTCCAGCTCACGAGACCCACAAGCAGTGGCGGTGGATGCCCTGGTGACTCCGTGGGTGTTCCAGTCAGTGTATGTATTCCCTCCACTTCCAATCATCCCAAGGATTCTCAAACTAATAAAAAGATCAAGAGTTCCGGCGATCCTCATTGCTCTGGACTGGCCACGGTGGGCTTGGTACGCGGATCTTCTGGCATTACTGCAGGAGGTTCCGAGGCCTCGTCCTCTTCGCGAGGACCTTCTACTGCAGGGGCCATCTGCCTATCAAGACTTACCGCGGCTACGTTTGACGGCATGGAGGTTGAACGCCAGATCTTAGCTCGGAAGGGCGTTCCAAATAAGGGTTATTCCTACTCTGATCCAAGCTAGGAAGGGGGTAATGTCTAAGCATTACCATCGGATTTGGAAAAAGTATGTGTCTTGGTGTGAATCCAAAAAGTTTCCTACGGTGGAGTTTCACCTGGGACATTTTCTCCTCTTTCTGCAAGCAGGTGTGGATGTTGGCCTACGCTTGGGTGGGCTCCATCAAGGTCCAGATTTTGGCCTTGTTTATTTTCTTCCAGAAACAATTGGCTGCTATCCCTGAGGTTCAGACTTTCTTGAAAGGAGTTCTGCACATCCAACCACCCTTTGTGCCTCCTATGGCACCTTGGGATCTTTCTGTGGTGCTGCAGTTCCTGCAATCGGATTGGTTCGAACATTTACAGGAGGTGGACGTAAAATTTCTTACTTGGAAGGCGGTCACGTTGTTGGCCTTGGCTTCTGCCAGAAGTTTGTCAGAATTGGGGGCACTGTTGCACAAGAGCCCCTACTTGATTTTCCATGAGGCTAGAGCTGAGGTCAGAATGCGTCAGCAATTTCTCCCTAAGGTTGTGCCAGCTTTTCATATCAGCCAACCTATTGTGGTGCCAGTGGCTACTGACACCTCAATTATCTCAAAGTCCTTGGATGTTGTGCGGGCTTTGAAAATCTATGTGAAGAGAACTACTCGTCACAGGAAGTCGGACGCACTATTTATACTTTATCATCCCAACAAGATTGGGTGTCCTGCTTCTAAGCAGACAATTTCACGCTGGATCAGGCTTACTATCCAGCATGCTTATTCCACGGCAGGATTGCCAGTTCCAAAATCTGTTCAGGTGCACTCTACCCGTAAAGTGGGTTCTTCCTGTGCGTCTGCCCAGGGGGTCTCGGCTATTCAGCTTTGCTGAGCGGCTACTTGGTCAGGGTCGAAAACGTTTGCTAAGTTTTACAAGTTCTATACTTTGGCCCCTGAGGACCTCAAGTTTGGTCAGTCAGTTCTGCAATTACCTCAGCACTCTCCCTCCTGTACTGGGAGCTTATGTACATCCCCATGGTACTAAATGGATCCCAGCATCCTCTAGGACGCAAGAGAAAATAGCATTTTAATTACCTACCAGTAAATCCTTTTCTTGTAGTCCATAGAGGATGCTGAGCGCCAGCCCTGTGCTTCGTATTACTGCATTATTACTTGGTTCAGTATTGTTGGTTTAGCCGTCGCTGAATTGTTCCAAGTTGGTTAGTTTGGCTTTCCTTTTTGTTATGTGTGAGCTGGTGTGAATCTCACCACTATCTGTGTATTTCCTTCTCTCAAAGTATGTCCGTCTCTTCTGGCACAGTTTCTAGACTGAGTCTGGTAGGAGGGGCATAGAGGGAAACCAGCCCACACTATTAAACTCTTAAAGTGCCAGTGGCTCCCAAAGGACCTGTCTATACCCCATGGTACTAAATGGACCCCAGCATCCTCTACAGACTACGAGAAAAGAATTTACTGGTAGATAATTAAAATCTTATTTTTACATCCCCATCATCAGTGTCTTACCTCTATTCTCAATAGTAATAAGGATGATGCGTGTACGGTAAGTATGATACAGAGAATTACATATCAGAATCTATACAGCTGCCGCCATACTTCTGCTTCTCATACGTGTGCTACTGGCAGCAGTGAACATCTGAGTGAGTGCAGGGAAGACAGCAGAGTCTGATGAGAAAGAGATTGGATCTGCCTTTGTAGGGCTGTACCACACCTGTCACCCCTGTTAGTATATAAAATAATAAATAAGAGGAGCATGGTCCATCCAGACGTACTTTCTGGTGATCTCCTCACTAAGTGGCTTCTTATCTACCCTACCTGATAACTCTCAGTCGCTGCTGGGACCAAGTCCCAATCTATTAAGTCCCCCACTTCTACTGCCCTAAAGCCGCTCGCTCCGCTCACTCTGGGCACCGTTCACTGCCGCAGCCTAGTGACTCAGCTGAAGCCATGGGCTGTATACTGGGGCTATGTGCGCCCAGTCTTTCCTGCACGCTCCGGATACCTGACTTGAAGGCGCTTTTGGCTCAGGCGGGAGCACTTGCTCTCCAGGTAACACAGGTGCGTAGCTCCCGCTACTGCTGGGGACAGAACGGGCTGCCCACAGTCACTGGAGCCCAGCGGTGATATTGGGGAGGGAGATGACTGCCATTTTGGATCCTGGTGCGTGGCCATCGCATGCTTTGCCTTCTGCCTTCAATAAGGTTTAATATAAATAAACTAAAAAGGAAAAAATGAAGCGCCTGTGTCTGTGACTGACCACTGAGAATAATCTATAAAGTATCCATCAGAACCAACGCTCGCTGTACTCAAGGAGCTGTATAGACCCCTAGATATGCAAGAATAACAGAAAAAGGAAAGAGAAGCGCTCATGTGTTCATAATGGATACTTAATTGATCTGTACAGAGCCGGTATATTAATAAAATAGAAATTTATTAAGTAGCAATTACACCAATTGTAATGTGACTGGTTAACATAATAAATTAAAGTAAAGTAAAATAACGTGCTGGCCAGCAGTTTTCAATTAACACATATAATTCTAAAAAGTCCCTGTTTGGGGACCTGAAATGATGTCAGCGTATAATGAGCTATGATAATAAATATTCCTTAAATGACAATGTTCCACTAGATGAAAATGTCCTGGGAAGACATCAGCGTATTGTTATTTTGTAACAGTCAGAGAGTAACTGTAGTACGCTGGAATGATAAAGGTGTAGTAGCAGAAAGCAGCTTATAACAATTGAGTCCGATTACCTCCCTGTTGGAAAATGCGGTGTGGTCCTACCCCCGGTAACCGAGCGTCCTCGGTTATAGATGTTGCACGGGGGGTGCCTTTTTGTGTCACCGACTGTGGCTTCCTTCACGAGTGTAGGGGGAAATGGTGCATCGGACTACTGAAGCTGGAGCCTGCTTCGGCAATAGTGCTGCTGTTGCTGGTAACTGGCCACGGGTTAGGTCGTTTTTGTGTTCCCGTGTCTGCTCCCGCTGTGCTGAACAATACACCTGTGGCTAGATGATGAACACTGCTGCAGCTTCAAGAAAATGGGCGGAGACTGACGCGTTTCGTCACGGAGTCACGTGACTTTTTCAAAGTGAGGATAGTCAGTAGTCCGATGCACCATTTCCCCCTACACTCGTGAAGGAAGCTACAGTCGGTGACACAAAAAGGCACCCCCCGTGCAACATCTATAACCGAGGACGCTCGGTTACCGGGGGTAGGACCACACCGCATTTTCCAACAGGGAGGTAATCGGACTCAATTGTTATAAGCTGCTTTCTGCTACTACACCTTTATCATTCCAGCGTACTACAGTTACTCTCTGACTGTTACAAAATAACAATACGCTGATGTCTTCCCAGGACATTTTCATCTAGTGGAACATTGTCATTTAAGGAATATTTATTATCATAGCTCATTATACGCTGACATCATTTCAGGTCCCCAAACAGGGACTTTTTAGAATTATATGTGTTAATTGAAAACTGCTGGCCAGCACGTTATTTTACTTTACTTTAATTTATTATGTTAACCAGTCACATTACAATTGGTGTAATTGCTACTTAATAAATTTCTATTTTATTAATATACCGGCTCTGTACAGATCAATTAAGTATCCATTATGAACACATGAGCGCTTCTCTTTAATATAAATAAGTGTCCTGACGGCTGGACCGGGGTCATTACACTAAATTTATGCATTTGCCTGGAGGTGAAACTACCCTCTATTTATATGGTACCACTATAATCTACTTCCTCTCAGTCTACATGCAGAGCCCAGTATCAAGTATCGTCTGAGTACAGCTCATTACACTCTGATTACAACCTCACAGTATATTATTTTGTGGATTTATCCATTGAATATATATTGCCATTTGTGTGTCTCTGTGCTGAGTACTTCACGTCTGTATCACGCTGACCTCTAGTGGAATTTCTCGGTCATTACTGTGTTATTTGAGTTGCATTACATCATGTTTACTTGAAATTTTGGCTCGGATTAGAATGTCATTTTGAACGGAGTCATCTTGATGTAACCTCCTGACAGCGTGCTACTGCTACTTTTATTCATAGACCATTTGTATTTTCCTATCTCTGAGAGGTCAGTCTCTTTGTAGCCGGCTTACCATGCCTCCAAAAAAGGTTAAAAGGTATCAAATCGGCCCCACCTGCCCATCTCTTTGGTACCTCGAATTCAGGTGGTCCTTCTGAGACCACTACATCATCTGCTTCTTGTCAGATGCACAGCCCAGCTGTAATGGCTGCAGACATCTTAAGACACTCTAGATGGTCCTGTTACTCTACTGAAATAATCTCAGAATTTAACTCTAATATTCAAGCTTTGAGGTCCAGTATCAGTGAGATTGGCACTCGTACAGACTAAGATGAAAGATTGTTGCGTCTCACAAAGATCTGATTTCAGCACGACACCCTTCAGGAAGACCTGGTCTCTATTCGTGATAAAGTCATTGATTTAGAAGACTGCTCTCAGAGAAATAATATCAGAATAATGGGGTTCATTCCGAGTTGTTCGCTCGTTATTTTTCTTTCGCAACGGAGCGATTAGTCGCTAATGCGCATGTGCAATGTCTGCAGTGCGACTGCGCCAAGTAAATTTGCTATGCAGTTAGGTATTTTACTCACGGTATTACGAGGTTTTTTCTTCGTTCTGGTGATCGCAATGTGATTGACAGGAAGTGGGTGTTTCTGGGCGGAAACTGGCTGTTTTATGGGTGTGTGTGTGAAAAAACGCTAAAGTTTCTGGAAAAAACGCGGGAGTGGCCGGAGAAACGGAGGAGTGTCTGTGCGGACGCTGGGTGTGTTTGTGACGTCAAACCAGGAACGACAAGCACTGAACTGATCGCAGATGCCGAGTAAGTGTGGAGCTACTCAGAAACTGCTAAGAAGTGTCTATTCGCAATTTTGCTAATCTTTAGTTCGCAATTTTGATAAGCTAAGATACACTCCCAGTAGGCGGCGGTTTAGCGTGTGCAAAGCTGCTAAAAGCAGCGAGCGAACAACTCGGAATGAGGGCCAGTGGGCGTTCCGGATTCTGCTACAAATGCTGAGCTTTATGATTATGCCACGGTTCTCTTTTCAGAAACTTTCACCGAAGGCTTCTGCCACAGACCTTCTTATTGATAGGATCCATAGACTCCCAAAGTCCAACCAGGCCCCTATCCAAGCACCGAGGGACACTCTGCTCAGGGTCCACTTTTATCATATTAAAGAACGCATTCTATAGGCTGCTTTGCCTTCCTCATCCACAGCTGAGTGCCTGGATAATCTGCAGATATTTCCAGATATTTCTCCTGTGACGCTGGCCAAAAGGCGTCTATTCCACCCAAGGAAATGTATAATACAAATGGGGCTTTCCTACTAAGATTATTGTAATGCGAAACTGAGCCCTCACAGTGATACCATCAACCGAGGATTTTAATACCTACCGGTAAATCCTTTTCTTGTAGTCTGTAGGGGATACTGGGATGGTCTTAGTACCATGGGGTATAGATGGGGTCCATTGGAGCCTGGCAATTTAAAACTTCTTCAGAGTGTGCTGGCTCCACCCTTCTATGCCCCTCCTGTAGACTCAGTCCAGGAAAACGGTGCCCGAGGAGACGGACATACTTTGAAAGGCGGAAAAGAGACAGGAAAGTGGTGAGAGAACGAACCAGCACACAACATAACAAGAGGATAGCAACACTAAACACAACTTGAAAATAGGGACAGCAAAAGCAGACCCAAACTACAACACACAAGAACTCTTGCTGGAAAATATCAAAGCACAGAGGCGGGATGCCCAGTATCCCCTATGGACTACGAGAAAGGATTTACCGGTAGGTATTAAAATTCTATTTTCTCTCATGTCCAAGGGGATACTGGGATGGTCTTAGTACCATGGGCAAGTTCCAAAACTCCAAACTGGGTGGAAGAGTGCTGAGACCCCATCAAAACTGATTGACCAAACTGAAGGTCCTCAGTAGCCAAGGTGTTGAACCTTTAAAACTTTACAGCGTGTTCGAATCCAACCAAGTAGCTGCCCAGCATAACTGCAAAGCCAAGACACCCCGGGCAGCCACCTAGGAAGAACCCACTGACCGTGTGGAGTGGGCCTGAACAGACCTCGGAAGCGGCAAAGCTGCCGAAGAGTGAGCCTGTTGGATCATAAGCCTGATCCAACACACAATAGACTACTTCGAAGCAGGACAACCAATCTTTGAAGCATCATAGAGAACAAAAAGCGAGTCTGATTTTCTGAGACGAGCTGGACTCTTGACATAAATCTCCAAAGCCTGAACACCGTCCAAGGACATTGGTGTAACAGACGTGCCAGTGACAACCAGAACCACCATTGGCCAATTGATATGAAATGCTGACACCACCTTAGGCAAGAATGTCTAGCGAGTTTTAAGCAATGCTCTATCCTCATGAAACACCACAGATGGACTCTTACAGAATAAGGCCTCTAATTCCAAAACACGCCTCACTGAGGCCAAGGACAACATGATAGCCTGCCATGTCAAATACTCCATGTCCACCTTGTGTAAATGTTCAATCAAACCGATTGGAGAAAGGCCAGAACCAAATTGAGAACTCATGGCGCTGTGGGAGGAACAAAGGGTGGTCGAATATAAAGGACACCCGTCAAGAACATCTGGACCACTGGGAGAACAGCCAATTGTTCCCTGGAAGAAAAAGACAAGGCTGAGATTTGAACTTTTATGGAGCCTAAACATAGGCCCACATCCACAACAGCCTGCAGGAAGTGCAAGAAATGTCCCAGATGAAAATCCATAGCAGAATACTGTTGACCCTCACACCAAGAGACACATTTCTTCCATATGCAATGGTAATGTTTCGATGCAACCATCTGGCCGGTTTGGAGCATAGTCGAGATAACCTTGCCCGGAATCTCTTTCCTGGCAAAAATCCTCCCAATATACTTCCATTGCATCAAACGTAGCCGTGGTAAGTCTGGATAGATGAACGGCCCTTGTGTAAGACGATCATTCTGAATTGGCAGAGGCCAGGGGCCTATAAGTAATAAGGATAGAATGTCTACATACCAGGCCCTGCGGTGCCAGTCTGGGGCAATCAAAATTGCCTGAACCCTGTCCCTTTAAGTCCTTTGAGAACTCTTGGAATTAGAGGAACTGGAGGGAACAAGTACACTAACCGGTAAATCCACGGTGTCGCCAGAGCGTCCACTGCTGCGGCCTGTGGATCCCTCATCCCAGAACAGTAACACAGAAACTTATTGGTGAGCTGAGAAACCAACAAGTTGATTTGCGGGTAGCCCCACCGATTAAATATCTGCTGAAACACTTGCGGGTAGAGGCCCCATTCCCCCAGGTGCAGATCGTGTCTACTGAGGAAGTCTGATCACCAATTGTCTACTCCCGGAATGAATATGGCGGAAATGGCCTTGGGATTCCGCTCCACACAGAGGAGTATCTGTGACACCTCCCTCATTGCAGCTCTGCTCTTTGGACCTCCTTGTTGGTTTATGTACGTCACAGTTGGTAAGTTTTCCGACCATACCTGAATGGCCTAATACTGAATGAAATAAAGAGGTCAGCAGAAGGGCATTGTAAATCGCCCTGAGTTCCAAAACATTTATCGGAAGGGAAGCCTCTTGATCAGACCACCTTCATTGGAACCGAGCCCCTAGGGTCACTGCACCACAACCATGGAGGCTTGCATCCATTGTCAGCAGAAATCCAATGATGAATTCCAAAGTGTAGACCCTCTGGAAGGGAGATCAGCAACCACCACAAGAGGGAAATCCTGGCGTTTGGTGAAAGGCATATCATCTGGCGCATGTGCAGATGTGACCCAGACCATTTTTCCAGCAGATCCAGCTGGAATGGTCATGCATGGAATCTTCCGTACCGAATTGCGTCGTAGGAGGCCATCATCTTTCCCAGTAAGCGTATGCAAAGATGTACCGAAACTTTGTTCAGCTTCAAAATGGAACATACCATCATCTGAATTATCTTTGCCTTGTCCACAGGAAGGAGCACCTTCTGAGAAACCGTGTCCAGTATCATTACCAGGAACTGAAGCCTCTGCATAGGTTCTAAGTGGGATTTCTGCAGATTGAGAATCCACCCATGATCCCTGAGTAGTCTGTGCTCTGAATATAGCCATTATGAGGAGATCGTCCAAGTATGGAACAATGTTCACTTCCTGCTTGTGGAGTTGTAGCAACATCTCTGTCATCACCCCTGATAACACCCTCAGTGCCGTTGAGAGACCGAAAGGCAAGGCCTGGACCTGGTAGTGACTGTCCTGCGGTGCAAGCTTGAGGTAAGCCTGAAGAGGTGGCCATATTGGGATGTGAAGATACGCATCCTTAATATCCAGAGAAACCAGGAATTCCCCTTCCTCCATGTCATGCTTGGTTTGAGTTGGGGATCGGACGACTGATAATTGACTGAGGGAGCAGCTATCGGCAAAGGCAGGAAACGAGGTGGCTGAATGTAGTTCTTACTCATGGATTGAAGACTTAGGCCCGTGGATGTAGAGGGGTAGGCAATGAGGAAAATGACAAAGAATGATACACTGAAGAAAGAGGAATTCAGTTTTAATGAGACCTCAATCATACACAACGACTAGGAGAGAAGTCTGAGAGAATTCTGAAAGATGGAAGGTTAGTGATTTGTAAACGATGCTGAAGAACACTGACTGAAGAAGTGACTTGTGATTTGTAAACGATGCTGAAGAACACTGAATTAAGAGATGACTTGTGATTTTTAAACAATGCTGAAGAGAGGATTGCTGTGAGCACCATCAGCAAATGGAGACCCTCTACCAGATAGAGGGCCCAGTGGTTAAACCACAAGAGCAGGTGGACTGGGAGCAAAGGACTGCAATAACAGAACTGACCACCAGGCGGACACAACAGAGCCAGGATACCAGGGGTTAACCTGAGAGCACAGAGTTCAGGGCACCCTACAGCAGCAAGTAACTTGAAGTACTGGCAACATAGCTAAGCATCAACCCCTCTTTATAAGGGAAGCCTGTACCGGATTGGCTGGACGCGAACTGGGACACCTATTGACTTGGATTGGTCTCCAACATGGTGGCTCCCTGCACAGAGGACACATGTGGAACCAGCACACAGCCACTACCTCTGGCCTCAGCCTCCCAGACGCCGCACTCCAGCAACAGGACACTTGGAAACAGACACCTCCGGCTGCCATGCTCCCCTCCCCAGGACACGGACCCCGGCCTCCAGACACCTGGCAGCCGCACCAGAGGACCTCGCTGCTGTAGCTCCTATCCATCGCAGCGACACCAGTCAGCTAAGAGGAAGCTAAGAGTTAGGCCGCAGGGACCAGAACCGGTGGTAAGACTCCGGATGCTGACAGTACCCCCCTTTTTAGGGTGGTCTCCGAACACCTACGCTGCTTAGTGGGATTCTTGGCATGAAAGGCACAACATAGTCTTGGAGCATGAACATCCTCTGCAGCCACCCAAGATCTTTCCTCCGGACCATATCCCCTCCAATCTATGAGATACTGGAGATGACCATACCTCTTGTGGAAGTCAAGAAACATGAACCTCGAATTCCTCATTTTGAGCAGCTTAAACCTTGGGAGGTTAAGGGAAAGCTGCCCAAAAATTATTTAGTACAAGAGGCTTCAGCAGAGAAATGTGAAAGGCATTGGGAATTTTCAAATAGGGAGGCAGTTTCACCTTGTAAGAAACAGGATTCAACACTCTTTTCATAGGATACAGACCGATGAATTTTACTTTCTGGTAGGAACTTTGAGTCTGAGGTTTCTGGTGGATATCCAAACACAATCTCCCACTTTGAGACTAGGAACAGCCCTATGTTTCCGATCAGCGTAGGTCTTTTATTTCTGGGAAGTCTTAAGTAGCGCCTTTTGAATTTGTCTCCAAATCTTAGTGAACTGACGAAAAGCGGATTCAGCAGCAGGAACCTCAAGAGGTGGGAGAGGAAGGAACTCGTGGATGAAAACTATAGTTAATTAAGAAAGGAGTGGAATTGGTAGCAGAATGATATAGGTTATTGTATGCAAACTCAGTGTCACGATCCGGGTATCTGGACGCCATTACTTACCCTTCAGATGCCTCCTAAGGCTGGCTCAGCGTTCCAGGACCGGATCCCATCTGTTATACTGATGTCCACATTCCTGCCTCCTCTCCTGTCACTCTGAGACGCGGTCACCGCAACGCCTGTTACATCCGGAATGGCGTCTCCCGCGGCCTCCGCCGCTGTTCCTGAGTTTCTACATGCAGAATGTCAGAGTGGTGATTACGTCAGCCGCGGCCTCCGCTGTGCCCGCGTGGTTAAATGTGCACTTATCAGTCTGGCGTCTCCTGTCTCCTGTGGCCGGCGCCGCCATTACTGTTTTAATTCCCACATGGATTACAAACCAAACTTCCATCCAAGTGTCTGCATGGGCGCAGCCATCTTGGATTCTGTCATCTGTTCATTTCCACCAATCTGTTGTTTGCAATGTTAATCTGCATAATTGGCTAGCCAATCCCTTCCTTGCTGCAGGTATAAGTAATCTGTGCCTGAGCAAGGAAGGCGTCAGTGCTTTGGTTGTCAAACCTAGTTCCAGTTTGTCTCTCTCCTGTGGTTGTTTTCCAGGTTCCAGCTCCTATCTCCACACTTCCACTAAAGAGACCCGCACCAGCATTCCACCTGCGGTGTAGCCTGACTCTCCTATCCTTTTAGATTCATCTGCTTCCAGCTACAGATCCACCTGCTTACAGCATCCAGCTTCCAGCAGAGGTCAGCTCTTCTTAAAGTGCCGGTACCCTTTTCTGCAGATTATCATTTATCACCGGCATTATAATTTCACTGCTCTCAAGCTCCAAACATCACTTCATATTTCATCGCTCTCAAGCTACATTTATTATTTAACTGGTTCCAGCCGGTATCCACTCCGTGCCAACATCAGTCTGGTTCCAGCCAGTACCCACAGCAACCGTTTTACCTACAGCAGCCCAGCTTTTCCTGGAACACCAGCTGGTACGATCCTGGGCTATCTCCATTGCTACAGTCGGGCCTGGTAAGGACTTTCCAACTAGAAGATTATAAGAACTATCTCACACTACCAGAGCCCTGTGGCCCTTGCCACCCTGTAGTACCCAGGAACTGTATTTATCCTCTGCTGATTTTTATGTTTTTTTTTTACTGCTGCTGTGTTACGGAGTTTGTCATAAATAAACATCATTGACTTTTACCCTGGTTGTCGTGGTCACGCCTTCGGGAAGTTCTTCTACATGTTACTTACTAGGGGTCTGATACAACCTCCCAGGTTCCGTTACATCTCAGCCCCTACAACTGAGGCTGCCTCCCGTCAGCTCAGGCCCTCAGTTGTGACACTCAGCAAATGGGAGGTAATCCATCCAGTCTTCCTGAGCAGGGGACATGAACATCCGTAAGAAAGTTTCCAGATCTTGGTCGACTCTTTCAGTCTGTCCGTCAGTCTGGGGATGGTAGGCTGAAGAGAAGTTCAACTTGATTCCTAGGACAGAGCTGAGAGCTTTCCAGAACTTGGCGACGAATTGAGGACCCTGATCAGAAACTAGTTCCTGTGGAAGGCCATGCAAATGAAAATTGTATAAGAAAAACAATTTGGATAGCTGAGGAGCAAAGGGAAGACCAGTGAGGGGTATGAAGTGAGCCATCTTCGAAAATCATTCCACAATGACCCAAATGGTGTTGTGCCCTCTGGAGACTGGCAAATTGGTTATGAAATCCATAGAGATGTGAGTCCAAGGCTTTTGAGGTGTTGGAAGTGGATGAATAGGACCCGAGGGAGATGTTCGTGGACTTTTATGTTGAACACACTTGGAACAGGCAGCTACAAATTCAAAGACATCCGTTGTAAGATGAGGCCACCAGTAGAATCGCTGAATGAACCTGAGAGTCTTAAGACCACCAGCATGACCCAAGAAAGATGATGGGTGAGCCCACGTAAGCAATTTCATGCAAAATTTTGGTGCTACAAAAGTTCTCCTCGGAGGAGGGAGAGGAACAGTACGAGTTGAAGCAAATGAAGCCGGATTCAGAATAAATTGTTTCTCAGAGGAGAGTGAATCATCCGTTTGAAAAGAACGAGAAAGTGCATCTGTTCTTCGATTCAAGGTTCCTAGGTGGTTAAAGACTTTGAAGGAGAACCGAGAGAAGAAGAGAGCCCACCTGGCTTGCCATGGGTTTAAACAATAGGTTTAAGCCATCATAGAAGGACTTGGAGACGGGATGGGAGAAGATTCTGAATGATCAGGACTGGGGCTCAATGTTAGTTGATTAGGAAGAAGAAAAGGTCTCAAATCAGTTTGAGAGGTTTCCTGTTGAGGACGAGGTTTAGCTTTCTTATGAGTTTATATTCCAGTTCTGCCCATTCTTCAGCATAACATTATGAAGATCAGAGAACAAGGTCAGGAGGCCAGAAGCGACATAGCAGAAGTATTGAAGTGTGGAAATAGGGAGACATCAGTGAGCATAGACCCCCAGTGGCAATCGGTTACAGAAACATTGTGAGGGCAGTTGTTTATGGGTAATAGCAAGAAGATGACATCCTTGAGCGGTAAAGTAATTTATATGAGCCAGCAACTGGAGCCTGCTACTGTCCTGGACACATGGACTGTTACTGTCACGATCCGGGTATCTGGATGCCATTACCTGCCGTTCAGGTGTCTTCTGAGACTGGCCCAGCGTTCCAAGTCCGGATCTCATCTGTGTCAACACTCGGCACATCCCTCCTGTCATTCTGAGAGACTACCACAGCGGCGCCATGTTTGAATCCAACATGGTGTCTCCCGTCCTCCGCCGCCGTTGCTGCAGGTTCTCAGAGTGGTGTATCATGCCTGCCGCGGCCTTTGCTGCCCTCCACGTGTCTCAGCATATAACTGTCATCTGGCGTCTCCTGTCCTCCGCGGCCGGCGCTGCCATTATCACTATATCTGCACATTTCATTTCAAACCAGTTTTCCCTCCAGGTTCCAGCATGGGCGCAGCCATGTTGGATTTGATCACATGCTCCAATTCCTCCAATCCACCGTCTCTGGAATCTGCATAATTGCCCAGCCAATGCCTGCATTGCAGCAGGTATAAGTATCCTGTGTCTGGGCCAGATAGATGTCAGTGCTTTGAATGTCATACCTTGTTCCAGTCTCTCTCTCCTGTGGCTTGTTTCTCCAGGTTCCAGTTCCTGTCTCCAGCATCCACAAAGAGACCCGCACCTGCTCTCCATCCTGCGGTGCAGCCTGACTCTACAGTCCTCCGTGGCTGTCCAGTTTCCAGCTATCTACTATCTGCTTCCAGCAGCCAGCTTTCAACCGATTCCAGTTTCTACAAAACACCAGTGCTGATCCAGCGGATCCTATCTTACCAGCAGTATCCACTACCACCGGTAATCATCTATCAGCTATTCTGTTTCTACGCTCCTTAGCATCTCACATCATCCACTCTGTCTTTCATCACCTGGCTGGTTCCATCCAGCATCCACTCCGTGTCTTACCACCTGGCTGGTTCCATCCAGCTGATACAGCAGCTTACTCAAGTTACAGATTCACCTGTTACAACTACTGGCATGTTCCTCGGCTATCTCCACTACTACAACAAGGCCTGGTAAGGTTTTTCCATCAAAAGACTTTAACATCTGTTCTAACCTACCAGTGCTCTGAGATACCTCCTATGGTTACGTGTTCCAGGAACTGTGTTATTTGCCTCTGTCAATTGCTAAACCTTGAATGCTGTTTGTTGCTTCACGGAGTCTGTTAATAAACTTTTATTTTGAATTTTAACTTGGTTGTCATGGTCACACCTTCGGGTAATCATTCTGCACTTACATGTCCAGGGGTCTGATTAAACCTCCCAAGTTTAATTTCATCTCAGCCCCTACAACTGAGGCTTCCTCCCGTCAGCCTAAACCCTCAGTTGTGACAGTTACGCCATAGCAATACTGATGCCCCAAGAGCTCTTATTGGATCTTGCGGGGATTGAGGGGAGCAGGAGGGAAAAAAACAGCAGCAGTCATACAGTATGGAGGATATAGTCAGCACAGTCTGCCACTAGAAGGAGTTGACAGAGCAGGAGTGGGGAGGCCAGGCAATAATAATAATAATAATAATAATAATAATAAAAGCAGTTCAGGCGACCACTTACTACCAGGGAGGGCCGCAGTGGCAGAAGTCCTTGCAGGAAATCACTGAGGCTGTAGTGAAGGGCACCGATCATGGGCTGGCAGTGTCTGTAGCTCCCAGAGAAGCGGCTGGTTTCAGGAGGGCATGTGGCTATATTGCCAGTTTTCAAGATGGCACTTCTGGCAGGGAAGCCCAGATCAGAAGAAACTGGCCGGCTATGGCGGGTGAACCAGGTCAGTAATAAGGCAGGAGAGGAGAGGGTACTAGGATGCAGTGGCACAGGGTAGCGTATCTGGCTGCACAGGAACCCCACGTGTATGTCCTCTATAATTCACAGCTCTGCCAGATTCCCCCGGAGCACCATGGGTTACGAGGAGAGGGGAGATGCCCGGACACTGCTGGAGTGATGACAGGCAAGTGCTCCATGTTTCCCCGCTGCCACGACTCAGGGCTTCAACGGCTGGACAGTAGGAGAAGGCAGGCTGCGGGCGAGTGAGCTGACTAACCTGACGCGTCCCTGCTGAGACAACCAATCCCCGTAGTATGCGCCCCATCAGATGCCGGGATAGCAACTCCACTCCATGTCTCCAGCAGTGGTCACCGCTGATCCCCAGTCAGACTCTCCACACGACTCCAACAGCACGGCTAGGCACAAGAGTGGACAGGGCGCACAGCCCTTGGTGAGTAGCAGTGTTACCTTGCTGAGGTCCGGTCCGCGGTGGGATCACTGCACAACTTCAGTCCGCGGCTTCAGATCCGGGTGTAGGCCGCAACCTGCAAAAGCCAAATGAATGGATCCCCGGCTCCGCAACCTTCACACCAGGGTGTCAAAACACACACAGGGGCAAGAAAGGGCACGAAAGAGCCTGTAGGACAGCTGTAAAAGGCAGAAAGGACCTATATAAGCAGGAATTCCTTTATCCTGCTTCCTGCTGCCTTTCCAGTCAGGCCACACACCCCGTGACATCATTTATTGATGTTAAAAACAAAAGTAATGTAGATTTTCGCTCCAATCTAAGACCTAAGAATCTACTTTGGGAGTCACCTCCCTTTTTTTTTAAACAGTCCCCAGCTGGACGAGGATAATTGGAATTTCATTTCTTCCTACTGGGCGTAACCCAAAATTTCCATCAGCTGTTTTGGGATGTTTAAACACAGTTGCCTTAGTTTTTAACACAGGCTCTGCTGCCTCTTCTAAGGATAGAATGGCTTACATAGCACTAATTAGCTCAGATGATATGTCCACTGAGCTGAGACCTTCTGAAGTGCAATGAGTCCTCATCCTCCAACGAATCCTCATCTAAAACATGTGTAGACTGTGAAGATGTTGTATCATGTCTATGTGATTTACTTACCACCAACCTTTCAGCCTGCTTTTTTGAGAGGCTGACAACTCCCTAGGTGTATAAACCTCAGAATGAATGTTGCATGTAAAGGTTAATAGGGAAACATATCACTGGTATAGGAGCTGGTATAAACTGCTCAGCTATATTGGATAATGTCTGTGCAAAGTAGCCCAAGAAGGTTCACCAGAACCTGTGCCTGCCTCATTGTACATGTGGGTAAGCGTTGTCGCGACCCGGCGGGGAGTTGTTGGAGCGACTCTAAGGTGCGTATAAGATGCTTTATAGAAAGATCACTCAAAAAAAAAAAATAGTAATACAATAAAATAAAATAAGAAAACTTATGGCTGTTAAAAAAACAGCAGCCCTCTGACCATGGTCCGGCTCCTGCCGCACCAAAGAACTGATTTGCCTGAGTCAGGAGGCGGGGATATATGGACAGGCCCATTGCATGCTGGGAGGCCGAATGCTTTGACCGTTTTTTGCAAATCTGCTGTCACGTCATCATATCCCAATGTTATCCTGTGGATAACCTGTGGACCCTGGCAGAGAAAGATATATATATTTAAGAGGATAGAATTTGATCGGTGTTGTTACACTGTTTTGTTGGCAGGTTACTTGATACTTTTGTCCTCATTGGTTACTATAGGTCACGTGGACGGGGTTCTCACCATGTCCCCGGACGTAGCGTGTGTTAGATGACGTCACTTTGATGCGCTGGAGTGCGCGACGGATGGCGACATGGACGATTCCACCGGATATATTAGGAGAGTGGTTGTATGTCTCTTTTGTTCTGCACCCTGATGAAAATGCCGCGAATAGAGCATTGAAACGTTGGTACACTAAACCTGCCTGGTCTATTTATTCTGAGTGCCGCCTTGTATGGATTCTACATTACGTTGCACCAACTGATGCAGCCTAGTTTGGAGGGCACCAGCTATTGATTCTTTAATATGTTCTTTAGGTTTCTTTTTCAGGTGGAACCATGGGTCCTGCACGTGATGCAACTGCCAAAAGGGAGCCATTGGTTTTGTCCGAGACCGGCATTTGTTTGTTGGTGATCCCTTGTAGACAGTGAGTAGTATCCATCTACAGTGGAAGAAGCATGGACACCAAGAATCTCAGCGGCGGAACAGTGGGTGAAGTAGATCATGACAAATCGGGACCACAGGCATTTAGGTCGCCTAGCAACCACCAATAGTTCCAAACGCATCAGGAACTGCACCAGCAGTACAATGCCAGACCCAGCCAAACAGTCCCACAGTCCCAGATCTGGTGAATTGGAGGGCCACGTGAGATGTGGTGGCAGGTCAGACTGGTGCTCTGAAAACCAATCCAAGCCTTTCAGCCACTGTTCCGCCGCTGAGAGCAAACCTAAAGTTTAACACTAATGCGATAGCTGTTTGTATGGTAATTATTTTGGGCAATAGAATAGGACCTGCAGTATAGTGGGGTCCCTTGTCGGGGGCTGCAGGCTTAAATGCACTGAGCAATACATGAACTAAAACTCCACTGTTTATTATTGTTAGTTAAAATAGTAATGCAAGACACATTTATGTAGTAAGGCTACTGGGAGACCTTAGATTGAGCAATATTGGATCTGACCATTACATTCCCTAAAGTCATAACCTCAGATCTGCACAGAGCAGGAACTATTATTCACAAGTAATTAGGAATGTGTTCATCATGAACAAGTCCAAAATTACAGTCTAAAGGTTACATAATTATTTCAAGTCTACACAATTGATATTTGAGGATAAAGCCTTTAACAGAAAGCACCCCTGAAGAACTCACTATTGATGAAACGCGTTGGTGACATGTAATTTGGATTTAGAGTGAATTGGAGTGGATAAGAACAAGCCCGCCCATGCAAGGGTGACAACAAGTGCAAAACGCTTGTCTTATGATTATACAGATATGTACTTGTGATAAGCTTTTACTTTGTTTTACTTGAAGTTCTAGATTCAAATTTCATTTTATACAAATTGTATTTGGTGAGCTCAGGCCTACTGTATAGCAGGAAATATTTCATACTCCACAAAAACAATACTAATTATATTATATACATACATATATACACATTTATATATAATCACTAATAATAAACTTCTGCTTGTTATTTTTAATAACATTATACTGTTGTGTGTAATAACTCTCTACATGTGATATTTGTCATTGATAGCCTTGTGTTAGAAACACCCAACTGAGAACAGGGCTGATGGCGGAGGAGGGTGTAGGATAAGAGATTGCTGTAGTGACTGAGCAAGGAGAATATGTGACTTCTGTAATAAGTGTTTATTACTCACCTGTGCTGATATCTGTAGGGATCTCCTCCTCCTTACACTGCTGATCACCCCTCACATAAGTCTCTTCTTCTCCCTCTATATCTTCTGCCTTTATATCAGTCACATACGTCTCTTCTTCTCCCTCTGTATCTTCTGCCTTTATATCAGTCACATACGTCTCTTCTTCTCCCTCTATATCTTCTGCCTTTATATCAGTCACATACGTCTCTTCTTCTCCCTCTATATCTTCTGTTTTAATATCAGTCACATACGTCTCTTCTTCTCCCTCTGTATCTTCTGCCTTTATATCAGTCACATACGTCTCTTCTTCTCCCTCTATATCTTCTGTTTTAATATCAGACAGACGTTCTACCTAAAAACAAAAAACACTATAATGACATTTGCATACAGTCAGATTAAACGGAGGTGAAACAGTATAATATAAGTGTATAATACACACAGCTCCTCTTCAGATCATATAGTGACAGTCTCTTTGGTATATTGGGGAGACACTAAATCCCACCTACCTGATCCTCCTGTGGGATCCTGTGATTCTCCTCTGTACAATCCTGGGAATACAGAGGACGGGGACATCTCTCTGGTGTATCTCTGTTACTGGGCCCATCTGTAGGAGACACACAGTGACTGAGTATAGTGTATATATGTGATTATCAGATGATGTGTGTATATAGGGGCCCCCATACCTGCTCTCCCCTGTACAATACATGACAGTCTCCTCTTACCCAGTGATGTGAGGGGCCGGTGATTCTCCATCATCACGTCCTTGTACAGACCCCTGTGTTCCTCTATATACTCCCCTTCCTGCATGGAGACATAGACAGCGACATCCTGACACCTTATAGGAACCTGACACACACAGTGATACAGTCATCACCCAGACACATCCCTCGGTGATACTGAATAATGCCCCATTCCCAGCAGTCACCTCTCCAGTCACCACCCAGACACGTCCCCTGATGTTACTGTATAATGCCCCATTCCCAGCAGTCACCTCTCCAGTAATAACCCAGACACGTCCCCTGGTGTTACTGTATAATGTCCCATTCCCAGCAGTCATCTCTCCAGTCATCACCCAGACACATCCCCTGGTGTTACAGTATAATGCCCCATTCCCAGCAGTCACCTCTCCAGTAATAACCCAGACACGTCCCCTGGTGTTACTGTATAATGTCCCATTCCCAGCAGTCACCTCCCCAGGCATCACCCAGACACATCCCCTGGTGTTACTGTATAATTTCCCATTCCCAGAAGTCCCCGTTCCAGTCATCACCCAGACACGTACCCTGGTGTTACTGTATAATGTCCAATACCCAGCAGTCACCTCTCCAGTCATCACCCAGACACGTCCCCCAGAGTTACTGTATAATGTCTCATTCCCAGCAGTCACCTCTCCAGTCATCACCCAAACACATCCAGTGGGGCTATGTATAATGTCCCATTCCCAGCAGTCACCTCTCCAGTCATCCCCCAAACACATCCCCCGGTGTTACTGAATAATGCCCCATTCCCAGCAGTCACCTCCCCAGTCATCACCCAGATACATCCCCTGGTGTTACTGTATAATGTCCAAATCCCAGCAGTCACCTCTCCAGTCATCAGCCAGACACATCCCTTGGTGTTACTGTATAATGCCCCATTCCCAGCAGTCACCTCTCCAGTCATCACCCAGACACATCCCCTGGCGTTACTGTATAATGTCCCATTCCCGGCAGTCACCTCTCCAGTCATCACCCAGACACGTCTCCTGGTGTTACTGCATAATGTCCCATTCCCGGCAGTCACCTCTCCAGTCATCACCCAGACACATCCCCTGGTGTTACTGTATAATGTCCCATTCCCAGCAGTCACCTCTCCAGTCATCACCCAGACACATCCCCTGGTGTTACTGTATAATGCCCCATTCCCAGCAGTCACCTCTCCAGTCATCACCCAGACACATACTCTGGTGTTACTGTATAATGACCCATTCCCAGCAGTCACCTCTCCAATCATCACACAGACACATCCCCTGGTGTTACTGTATAATGCCCCATTCCCAGCAGTCACCTCTCCAGTCATCACCCAGACACATCCCCTGGTGTTACTGTACAATGTTCCATTCCCAGCAGTCACCTCTCCAGTCAGCAGCTGAATGATCTTGTTGGTGAGTTCCTGGATCTTCTGGTCACTGTGTCTCTCATGTATCAGTGAGTGAGGTGGAGGCACCGTGATGGGGCTCTGGGACCTGCTCAGTCCTCCTGACACACGAGGATGGCTGCTGGGTGTCTCACGCTCACCAGATGTCTTCTTCACACCTCTGTGAAATGGGGGAGACATAAATATCACTGTAAATACGCCCAGATCCCCTCACCTCCAGTGATGTCCCTGTATTATTACTATAGATAATACGATTTTGGTACTTAACAGATAAATCCTTTTCTTTGAATCCACAGGGGGCACTAGCGTACTCTTGGGATATGGACGGTGCGATAGCAGGGATAGGCACATTTAAAAATTTAAATGTGTAACCATCCTTCCTCCTCCATACACCCAAGATGCCTTAGTGCTTTTTTGCTGAGCCAAATAGGAGCGACAAAGAGGATGAACAACGGAGAATTACATATAACATTATAACATAACGGACAACTATAAAGTTGACACATAACATAATGGACAATTAGAAAGGTGACACAACAATAGATAACAATCACCTTAACATTTGAACAAGTCAGTGAAAATGTGTTACCATAAGAACTATTGAACTTACCACCAGCCAGGTGAAACTGCTCTGGGTGGGTGTCCAGTGCCCCCTGTGGGTGCAACGAAAAGGATTTATCTGGTATCAAAATCCTGTTTTCTTTCTAATCCACTAGGGGTCACTGGAGTACTCTTGGGACGTACCAAAGTTTCCCCCTTGGGCGGAAGAGCTGTTTAGCACCAGTAACACTAGACGGCCAAAGCTAGAAGCTGGTGCCGCAGAATTATCAAACTTGTAAAAGCGCACAAACGTGTGCACTGATGGCCATGTAGCTGCACGGCAAGGTTGCGTCATAGAAGCTCTAAGGCCTGCTGCCCATGACGTTCCCATCGACTAGCATGAAAGTGTACCTGAAGAATGGTCAGGTTAATCTATCTGGCCAAGGTCTGTTTGGAAGCTGGCCAACCTATCTTGACTGCATCATACAAAGAACAAAGTATCCGTTATACGTACTGTTGATGTTCGGGCTACATAAACGCGGAGTGCGCGTACCACATCCAATGTAGCTGGAGTACCTGAATCTTCTGAAAAACAGGAACTGTGATTGGTTGATTGATGTGAAAGAAGATACTACCTGTTTTAGAAAAGCGTGATTTGTCCAAAGTTCCGCTCTGTCAGTATGAAATACCAGATAGTGGCTTGCATGACAAGGCACCCAATTGTGCAACACGCCCTGCCGAAGCTAAGGCTAAGAGAAATACTGTTTTCCAAGTTATACTACAGCAGGGGTCGTTCTTTTACCCTGATTTAGCGTGACTGCGGTTTACGGGGTGGCTGTTGAGACCACTTTCAAGACGAGAGGGCATTCCACAGTTGGTTATACCATCCATGTTACGTGTTAGGAAGCCAGTTTCAGCAGCTCATTATCACAGGATTACTGGCAATCAGTGTCCTGGAACTCAGGGCAATTTACAACACTCTGCGTCAGGCAGTTCACTTGCTCGTGTCTCAGTAATAATTGTAGGGATGTAGTCTCTCAATAACTGTATACAATACAGATATAAAATGATAGACTGGTGCTACCCACTGATCCTAAAACATGTACAGGAAGGGTGAAGAAAGGGGATCAGTTTCTCTGGGTGCACTCTCTCCCAGGACCAACAAGAATTCCTGATATTAGGTCTGTGTCTTTATACTTTTTTTATATATATGTATTGACACTTAATTCATAGTACATACCAATACCCATATGGAATGTATCAACTTTATTAGTATCCCATATGAAGTATTAAGACCCTTAAATAGGCCGTAAACAGTGAAATATAAAAACAAGGGCCCTCATTCCGAGTCGTTCGCTCGTTCTTTTTCATCGCATCGCAATGAAAATCCGCTTAGTACGCATGCGCAATATTCGCACTGCGACTGCGCCAAGTAATTTTACAATGGAGATAGTATTTTTACTCATGGCTTTTTCTTCGCTACGGCGATCGTAGTGTGATTGACAGGAAATGGGTGTTACTGGGCGGAAACACAGCGTTTTAGGGGCGTGTGGATGAAAACGCTACCGTTTCCGGAAAAAAACGCAGGAGTGGCCGGAGAAACGGGGGAGTGTCTGTGCGAACGCTGGGAGTGTTTATGACGTCAAACCAGGAACGACAGGCACTGAACTGATCGCACAGGCAGAGTAAGTGTGGAGCTACTCTAAAACTGCTAAGTAGTTTGTGATCGCAATATTGCGAATACTTCGGTCGCA
The DNA here is from genome assembly GCF_028390025.1 of Pseudophryne corroboree. NCBI lineage: Eukaryota > Metazoa > Chordata > Amphibia > Anura > Myobatrachidae > Pseudophryne > Pseudophryne corroboree. The sequence continues at coordinate 492,339 of NW_026967575.1, read as the reverse complement.
ATTTTAAGATGCTAAGATACACTCCCAGTAGGCGTAGGCTTAGCGTGTGTAACTCTGCTAAATTCGCCTTGCGACCGATCAACTCGGAATGAGGGCCAATAGAAGATAATTAGACGTGAATCAGAAAAATGGACAAAAAAAAAGAAAGAATTTATTTTGTCCTGGTACCAAATAATAAAGAAAATTAAAAACAAAGCCGTGTGCCGCCTGTCATTTATTTATATTTTATGTACAGATCGTATTCCACTGCTGTATTCCTCAGAGGAATAAGATTGGGATATATATGTATATTCTTTATGATTGGTATAGCAATCCCTAATTAGTAATATAATTCTTTATGAACCTGTAACAACCTTATTCTGTTAATATTAACAATACTCGCTCCTGATTATATTTGAGCCTTATATTGTTTAGTGGGGACCAAAATTCCCAATATAGACATTACCTCTGTTTCTATCCTGCCAAAAGTCAGTTACTTCTAGGTGATACATTTAATATCATTTGATACACAGCAGAATGTTGTAACCGATACAATTGTTACTTTCTTAAAACAGAGTATCTTGCTGTGTTATAATTGTACCACCATATCAATGGAGGTCTGCAGTAACTCCTTCCAGATGGGATACAGTTGTGAAAGTTTCTTATCATAGGCAGAAAAACACAGTGGAAGTCTTTCCTCTATACAGTCCTTCATATGTATATATACATGCATGTAACGTTATTAATTGTAGTATGCAACCTTTTAAACTAATAGCAAAATTGCATGTTGATCATACATAAACCATTCAGAAAGGGATCAGATCTATTTATTATGTGTTTATGTATTATATGCCCCTCAAAAGAGGTAATGCGTCCGTACTCAGCGGATATCAAATTATATCTGTATTATGCTCATACCAATATTACGTTCCACATCCCTCATGTCTATATAGATTATAGGGCAATTCCAGAGCTATTACATAAGTGTAGTGATAGCATAGGACAATTATATGCTCCTCTGTACTGACAGTACTGGCATTTAGGGTCCTGTAATACACAGCAGGCATGATCCTAGTCTCTGTTACCAGACGCCGCGGACATATGTCAGAAAGCTAGTGCTGTCTGTATTGCGTGCTGCCGCATATCACAGCACCGCACTGCACTGACTGATATCTGTCTCACACTGTTCAGGTTCAGCTGGACAACGCAACAGAAGTCGCATACATCAACAAAAAGGGGATGGACTCAAAGTCGCATGGCCATGCGAGAGGTTGCTCGAATCCTCAATTGGGCCGAACATCACCACATGATATTGTCCTGGAGACAAGCGAACCATCTGATGAATTTGTAGATGAGAGCCGGGTCACTATGCGAGAAGATCCAGTTGAACGGGACGTGAGTGAAATCTTCCGAACTGGAGTGTTTTGAAAGTCGCCCCCATCTGTCTTACCAGTCGAATGCACAAATGCACCGAGACTGTCCGTGGTTTGAGCACTAGCAGTACTAGATGATGAATAGCATGTACTTTCTGTTGTGGCAGGTAAATGCGTTGTTCCACCGTAATCAGAATCATTCCTAAAATTTAATTCTTTGACACGAGACACGACTTGATTTTTTTTTAAAGTTGACAATCCAATTGTACTGAACTAGTACACTGTACAATAGTAAGGCAAGTTTAAGAAGTAGTTGTTGAGACGAAGCCTTGATGAGAAGGTCATCTAAGTACGGAACGATTATCACTCCCAGGGATCTGAGATGAACTATCATCACAGACATCACCTTTGTGAATACCCGAGGCGCTTGTATTATTGCAAACTTAAGTACGCCTGATGTGGTGTCAAATTGGAATGTGTAAGTACGCATCCTTGAGATCCCGCAAAATCATGAATTGCTGCGGTTCCAAACCTGCAATCACTGACTGTAGGGATTCCATCTTGAATGTGTAGTAAGTGACGTACCGATTGAACCCCTTTAGGTTCCATATCTGTGTGACTGAGCCATCCGGATTTGGTACTACAAAAAGATTGGAATAAAACCCTTGACCTTGTTGGTGTACTGGAACCTGAACCAAAACTGCTGAATATACGAGAGACTGAATAGCGGTCTGCAGACCTGCCCACTTGTCTGCTGACACAGTCAGACCTGTCTTGAAAAAACCACATCGGTGGTAGACAGTCAAACTCATTGAAACCTTTTAAAACAAAACTGCGGATCCACCCATCTGTGATGTCTGAAACTACGCGAAGGGAAACTTCTGAAGGTGTGCTCCCACAACTGAAGAGCCGAGATGGGCTGGAAGCCCGTCATGCCATTGGCTTGAGTCCTGACGACGGTTAGTGGTTTGCTGAAAACCACGTCCCTCTGCATGGTTGGCAGGTAAACAGATCCCACCCCCCCTCATTTACTGAGAATTCCATTTCTCCAATTCAGGACCAGATAACATTAGTAGAAGGCAACGCCTCTATTCCTCGTTTTGATTCTGCCTCGGCCTGTCAAGAACACAACCACAGCAGCTGTTGGGCTGCAAGCCGAGAACAAACTTGTCCAACGTCCAACGAAGCCGTACCTAAATACTCAACCAATTCACAAATGTGATCGGTAAGACATATAAGCTGGTCTGAGGAAAAACCCTGTTGTAGGCCTAACCTGAGCTGTTTCACCCATGCAACTACAGCCTTGTTAACCCAAACTCCAACTCAAACAGGTGTAAGCATCACCCCTGTTGCTGTATACATGGACTTTAGCATGGCCTCCAGCTTACTCTCCGAGGGGTCTTTAAGCGTAGCTGCACCTGGGACTGGAATAGTCAATTTTAGTGAAAGTTTAGAAACTGAAGACTCCACCGATGGCGATTTAGTTGTCATAGCCGGTGGAAAAAGATATTTAGACAGAAATCGTGTTGTCCCAGAAAAGTGTTTAACTGGATTTACCCATGCTTCTATTAACTGCTTATTAAGAGATATGAATAAGAAAAACACACAGTCGCCCATAGTCTGCTAGCAATAAAACCTCATATGTTTCAGTACAACCTAGCAGCTGGCATACCACTCTAATGAGATCATCATAGCTCGGGCTATTAGTGACCTCACTATCTGACTTCTGACCCAATGCTGAGATATCAGATGTGGCACTGAATCATCAGAATGTGATTATGAGACAAATGATGACCATTCTTAGAAATTGAACAATACATGGACTTTGTAACCCAGCAAAGTTCTAGAAACATCCTGAGCCCACATTGGCTGCTCACTCGGTATTATCCGTGAATCAGACTTAGCCGCCTCATGGTCTTTTCGTGCAGCGGACAACTCTGACTGCAAATCAGGCATTCTCACAGTTATCACAGACAAGCTGCTGTTTCTCATATTGTCATGCAGACAGACAGACAATAATACAGTGAGACAACATCCACACAACTCAGTGAAAATAACTGTAGTGTCTATAATACCACGTACACCGCATTGTGTTATAGAGGAAATCTATGATGGTCACTGTGCCACCTACTAAGCACCCCTGCCCCCTCCAGTGGCCGTGTGTTGTAGGACGGACATATTGCTGTAGGAAGAAGCAGGAAGTAGGTGTGTCACCTTTGTGTGAAAACGGCGTCCCAGCATGTGTTTTTTTTTTAAACAGATAGACATCTGACTATACCCTAGATGTAAAACCTATGTACCCCAAAAGCACTAATAACCTAGTCTTAATAGCCTGTTCTGTCCCTTATAGCCCTGGCCACCATCCCTTATATTTAGAGGAACCGCTGAACTAGGGACCGCCATGACCTCCCCCAATGATTAAAGCAGTGAGCCGCGCCTAGCTTCTTCCACCCACACCCTCCCGCATTATATACCAAGAACCAGCTCTGAGTGAAGGTGCCCTGCAGCAGCAGCAGATACCCACCGTGGTCTTTGCGCTGGTGGAAGCCGGAGAGCAGGGTAGATGTGTGAAGTGACGGGCGCCCAGCGGCGGCAGTGTGATCTGTCCGCTGCTGGGAGCCGTGCTGCCGGGAGCCGCTTCTCTGGAGCAGCGAGGTGTAGCCTGACAGGTGCCCAATGGCAGCATTATTTGACTGCTGCTGGGAGCCGCTTCCCAGTTGTCTAGAGGGGCAGATTGTAGAGGGCAGCGCTGTTTGGAGCTGTGCTGCCTGGTGCCAGGGAGCAGGCGGGTGTGGAGCGACACAGGCGCCCAGTGGCAGTATGTGTCTGACCGCTGGTAGGAGCCGGGAAGCGGGGGAGTTTGATCCAGTAAAGCTATACCTTAGTAAGCAGCTTGTGGAAAACACGTTCCCCACACATGGAGGGGCGGCAGCAGTTGCTGACTACCCCACTATCACAGCAACAAACAGGCCCAACGGAGCGGCGGCAGCATAAGCTGACTGCCCGCTCCTTACCTCAGTGTAATGGGGAGGCTCTGATGGGGCTTCTCTCTAAGCTCCGTCCAGCTCCTGCAGCCATGGCTGAATCAGCTAACGCTGATGAAGGTCTATGGGAGGCTTCTGTGTCTAAGCACCAACAAGCCTTCGCTGCACAACAGCAGCACACACTCACGGACCCACGCTTCTTAATAAGCTGGGAAGGGAGTGTGATTGATACAAGAAAAAATATTTAGAAAAAGTAAAAGTAAACCCTGGAATGACTCCCGGTTGTGACCTTCCCTGGTGAAGGCAAAAAAAAAACCACTGAGGCATCTTGGAAGTATGGAGGGGGGAAGAGGGTTACACATTTAAATATTTAAATGTGCCTATACCTGCTAACACACCGTCCATATCCCAAGAGTACTACAGTGCCCCCTAGTGGATGAAAAATAAATAAGTGATGTCACTGTGACGCTCCCAGATCCCCTAACCTCCCCAGTCATGTCCCTGTATTACTATAGATATAAGTAATGTCACTGTGACGCTCCCAGATCCTCTCACCTCCCCAGTCATGTCCCTTTATTATTACTATAGATATAAGTGACGTCACTGTGACACTCCCAGATCCCACTCACCCCCCAGTCATGTCCCTGTATTATTACTATAGATATTAGTGATTTCACTGTGACACTACCAGATCCCCTCACTTTCCCAGTCATGTCCCTGTATTATTAATATAGATATGTAATGTAACTGTAACACTCCCAGACCCCCTCACCCCTCAGTCATGTCCCATTATTATTATAGATATAAGTGGTGTCACTGTGACGCTACCAGATCCCCTCTCCTCTCCAGTCACGTCCCTGTATTATTAGTAGAGATATAAGTGATGTCCCTGTGACGCTCCCAGATCCCCCTCACCCCCCAGTTATGTCCCTGTATTATTACTAGAGATATAAGTGATGTCACTGTGACGCTCCCAGATCCCCTCACCTCTCCAGTCACGTCCCTGTATTATTAGTAGAGTTATAAGTGATGTCCCTGTGATGCTCCCAGATCCCCCTCACCCCCAGTTATGTCCCTGTATTATTACTATAGATATGTGTTGTCACTGTGACATTCTCAGATGCCCTCACCTTCCCAGTCATGTCCCTGTATTATTACTATATCTGTAACTGATGTCACTGTCACATTCCCAAACCCCCCTCACCTCCCCAGTCATGTCCCTGTATAAGGTATGTCACTATGATGCTCCCAGATCCCCTAAACTCCCCAGTCAAATCCATATATTATTACTAGAGATATAAATTATGCTACTGTGACACTCTGAGATCCCCTCACCTCCCCAGTCATGTCCCTTAGTGTTCAAGATAGGCTGTTTTAGCTGGGCGCCACGCCCTGCCCAATTTTTTAAGGGCAAAATCCGTCCTGCCCTTTCTGCGGCATCCTGATAAAACAGCTGTCCGCTTCCTGCCTTCTCAGCATGTAAAGATGCCTTGCGCGAGCGCATGGCATCCATTCATGCTAGTGGAGAGAGCTTGGGGAAAGCCCAGCACATCGTAGGTGCTGGGAACGTCTCCAACAGTGACGCTGCCGGCCGCCCACATCCCCTGCAGTAACGTCTGTGGGCTGCACCACCCACTTAAATTATGTTTTATGGCCACGAACCCTATTTTACATGCCAACGAACCTTTTCGGATGCGCGTGTGACTTTGCTGTGCGCGCACACATATGCCACCGCAGTCCAGGGCCCTGCCTAACAATATTTCTGGAGTGAACACTATCCCTGTATTATTACTACAGATAAGTTATGTAACTGTGACTCTCCCAGATCCCCTCACCTCCCCAGTCATGTCCATGTATTACTAATAAAGATATAAGTGATGTCACTGTGACTGTCCCAGATCCTCTCAACTCCCCAGTCATGTCCCTGTATTATTACTATAGATATAAGTGATGCCACTGTGATGCTCCCAGATCCCCTCACCTCCCCTGTCATGTCCCTATATTATTACTATAGATATAAGTGATGCCACTGTGATGCTCCCAGATCCCCTCACCTCTCCTGTCATGTCCCTGTATTATTACTGTAGATATAAGTGAAATCACTGTGTCATTCCAACGTCCCCTCACCTCCCCAGTCATGTCCCTGTATTATTACTATACATATAAGTAATTTCACTGTGACACTCCCAGATTCCCTCACATCCCCAGTCATGTCCCTGTATTATTACTATAGATATAAGTGATGTAAATGTGATGCTCCCAGGCCCCATCATCTCCCCAGTCATGTCCCTGTATTATTACTATAGATATAAGTGATGTCACTGTGATATCACCACCACTCCCAATGTATAATAATAATAATAATAATAATAATAATAATACCAGGACACCACAAGCTGCTTTCCCTGTATAATAATAACCATACACAAAAACCTGCTCCCCCTGTATTATACTAATAACAACAACAGGAAACCCCATTCTACTCTTCCTTTAAAATAATAATAAAATGACACCACAGGCTGCTCCATCTGCAAAAAAATAATAATAATAGGACACAACAGGCCGCTCTCTTCTGTATAATAATAATAATGATGACAAAACACCACAGGCTGCTGCCTCTGTATAATAATAAGTGAACACGACTAGCTACTCCTTCTTTATAATATTAATAATAGGACAACAAAGGCTGCTCCTCCTGTATTATTATTATAATAATAATAATAATAATAACAACAATAACTGCACACCACAGGCTACTCCCCCTGTATAATAATAATAATAATAATAATAATAATAATGCTTCCCCTGTATAATAACAACAGGACACCACAGGCTGCTCCTCCTGTATAATAACAGGACACCACATGCTGCTCTCCCTGTATAATAATAATAGGACACCACAGGCTGCTTCCCCTGTATAATAATAATAATAACTGCACACCACAGGCCGCTCCCTCTGTATAATAATAACAGGATACCACAGGCTGCTCCTCCTGTATAATAATAATAATAACAACAACAGTACACCATAGGCTCCTCCTCCTGTAGAGTAGGATGTCTCACAGGCTGCTCCTCCTGTCTATTATGACAACACAGAATGCTACCCCTGTATATTATTTCAACACAGGCTGCTCCTCCTGTATACTATGACAAGACAAAATGTTATCCCTGTATATTATGACAACACAGGCCGCTACCCCTGTATACTATGACAGCACAGGGGTGGCATTCTGTATGCCGGCGGTCGGGCTCCCGGCGCTCAGTATACCGGCGCCGGGAGCCCGACCGCCGGCATACCGACACTTATTTTCCCTCGTGGGGGTCCACGACCCCCATAGAGGGAGAATAAAATAGTGTGGCGCGCGTAGCGCCACCGTGCCCGTAGCGTGGCGAGCGCAGCGAGCCCGCAAGGGGCTCATTTGCGCTCGCCACACTGTCGGTCAGCCGGCGGTCGGGCTCCCGGCGCCGGTATGCTGGGCGCCGGGAGCCCGACCGCCGGCCAGCCGTAGTGAACCCCAGCACAGGATGCTACCTCTGTATATTATGACAATACAGGCCGCTCCCCCTGTACAGCACAATGCCACAGGACACAACACCTGTAATGTCCCGTATATAGAATTACGGTAACGGTGGGGTCTGTACCACCTGTATTACGGTAATGGCGGGGTCTGAGACAAATATATTACTGAAACGGCGGGGTCTGCGCCACCTGTATTACGGTAACGGCGGGGTCTGCGCCACCTGTGTTACGGTAACAGTGTGGTCTTGTACCACTTGTATTACGGTAGCGACGGGATCTGCGCCACCTGTATTACGGTAACGACGGGGTCTGAGACAAATATATTACTGAAACGGCGGGGTCTGCGCCACCTGTATTACGGTAACGGCGGGGTCTGCGCCACCTGTGTTACGGTAACAGTGTGGTCTTGTACCACTTGTATTACGGTAGCGACGGGATCTGCGCCACCTGTATTACGGTAACGACGGGGTCTGCGCCACTTGTATTACGGTAACGGCTGGGTCTTGCGCCACCTGTATTACGGTAACGACAGGGTCTGCGCCTCCTGTATTACGGTAACGACGGGGTCTGCGCCACCTGTATTACGGAAACGGCGGATTCTGCACCACCTGTATTACGGTACCGGCGGGGTCTGCGCCACCTGTATCACGGTAACGGCACAGTCTGCGCCACCTGTATTACGGCAATGGCACGGTCTGCGCCACCTTCATTACGGGAACGGCGTGGTCTGCGCCACCTGTATTACGGCAGCGGCGGGGTCTGCGCCACCTGTATTACTGTAACGGCGAGCTCTCCGCCACCTGTATTACGGTAACGGCGGGGTCTGCGCCACCTGTATTACAGTAATAGGACACTAGAGTGACAGCCACCTGTACAGGGATAATGCAGCACCAGAGGCTGCTCCAGCTGCACTATAACAAGACACCACAGGCTGCTCCCCCTGTAGTACAGAACCTGACACCAGAGCTGCTCATCCTACACAATAATAATAATAATATCATTATCCTGCTGCCAGACACAGCAATGGCTGCTCTCTGCTCCTGCTGCCTTGTGGGAATGATAGAAGGAAGGCGGAGCTCAGACCAGGGGAAAATGGCCGCCGCTCCTGACGTCACTACACATCCAGGGAACCTATTGCTGCTGCCGGACTGGTCTACAAGAAAATGGCCGCCGGCTCCTGCACTGAGGACATGTATGGTAAGAAGGCTTACAGAGGGCTGGGCTGTGGGTGGTGTGGAGGAGGGGCGGGGCCAGTAACCAGGTAGCAGCCGTTGCCAATCATACACTACTTTCGGCCTGTGCGTTCCACCTTACTTCCGGACTGTGCGGTCCACATAGAGGAAGTGAGTTTTCATCGACTGCTGCAGCCTCCCAGTGTCCGTGGAGATCAGGTAATGGCGTCTTACTATACAGGGGGAGCAGCCTGTGGTGTCCTGTTATTATTATTATTATACAGGGGGAGCAGCCTGTGGTGCCCTGTTATTATTAATATACAGGGGGAGCAGCCTGTGGTGCCCTGTTATTATTAATATACAGGGGGAGCAGCCTGTGGTGTCCTGATATTATTATACAGGGGGTGCAGCCTGTGGTGACCTGTTATTAATATTATACAGGAGGAGCAGCCTGTGGTGTATTGATGTTATTATTATACAGGGGGAGCAGCCTGTGGTGTCATGTTGTTATTATTATTATTATTATTATTATACAGGGGGTGCAGCCTGTGGTGACCTGTTATTAATATTATACAGGAGGAGCAGCCTGTGGTGTATTGATGTTATTATTATGCAGGGTGAGCAGCCTGTGGTGTCATTTTGTTATTATTATTATTATACAGGGGGTGTAGCCTGTGGTTTCATGTTATTTATATTATACAGGAGGAGCAGCCTGTGGTGCCCTGTTATTATTATTATTATAAAGGAGGAGCAGCCTGTGGTGTCCTGTTATTATTATTATTATACAGGGGGAGCAGCCTGTGGTGCCCTGTTATTATTTTACCGGGGCAGCAGCCTGTGGTGTACAGTTGTTGTTGTTATTATACAGGGGGAGCAGCCTGTAGTGTCCAGTTGTTGTTGTTGTTATTATTATAATACAGGGGGAGCAGCCTGCGGTGTCCTGTTGTTATTGTTATACAGGGGGAGTAGCCTGTGGTGTCCTGTTATTATGAAACAACAAAGTATGGTCCTTCAAAGAGAACAAAAGACCAAAAATAAGCAACTATAAGCCTTTTCCTGGGCACACTTGAAAACGTAAATTTTTTTTGGGGAAATGATGAAATTATTAAGACATAACTTTTATTAATGTATACTTTAAGAGAAGACGAGAGCTGGCATCAATAATTAAAGAACATGGGTGTTCACGTGTACTAATGTACCTGTTATGGGCAGAATAATGATTTAAGTGATCGAAAATAAATAAAACCTCATCCACAAAGATAAATCATACAGATCCTCTATGATCGGATTTTTATATGAGTGAGGTCACTACCCTCGCGTCCGATATAATCTGATAAATGCTGTAACCTGTGACCAGGTTAATGCACTGGGCCCCAAAGTGTTTTAACTGCTGGAGAGTAAAATACCTACGGTACCTAGTATTCCCTGGTGGTTCCCCATCCAGGTACTGACCAGGCCCTGCAGTGCTTGGGTTCCAAGATCAGACGAGTTTGGGCATACTCAGTGCGGTCTGACCGTAGTTAAGTCTGTCTCCTAGGCGCACCATTGACCGATTGTATTGGGACCCAGAATGTCCACCACAGAATAAATACCAGGTTATATTTGTACAATAAGTTGATACAATAAATTGCTAGATTTTGCTGAGGGATCTAGTCAGTGGTGATTTGAGGCAGTAATAATGACTGTGGGGTCTTGGGGTTAGGATTCCCAAACTCAAACTCTATTGCAGTTATGCTCTCAAATAGCCTGAGCAATAGGAGGGCTTTGTGGTGCCCACAATAATCAAAACAATAAAAAAAAAAGTGTCTACAGTACAATTCATTCTCTGATATTGGTTTTAGTATAGTAATTACAGTTGCAGCCTCTTTCTCACCCCTTACCCAGTAATCATGCACCAAAAAAGAGATGTTATGCACAAAAAATATAAGAGTCTAAATACATTACATAACAGGAGATAATCAGCTTTCACCTGTTAGCCGGGGAAGCATATGGTGGACCTTATGGGAGAACACGGGGGAGCTGTGGTTTGGGCAAGGAGAACCCGTTTCCTTACCCAACCTGTTCAGGAGACCCTCAGACTGGTGGACAGTGCAGGAATCGAGGAGTGAGGCGGCCGCGGTCTGTGCGACCGGAAGTTCAGGCGCCGGAACCGGAAGTGACGCACGTTTCGCTCCAAGAGCTTGATCACATGATCGCCTGCTCTCGGAGTTCCCCACTGCCAGTATTTATGTAAGGGCGCAGCCTATCACTTAGTGGGAGAGGTAGGGAAAGCATCTAAGTTAGCTACATCACCTGAGGTTGAGAATAGATTTCAACAAGTTAGAACTAATTGATTAAGCAGTATATCATTAAGAGTATAATTAAATTGTTATCCAGCTAAACTGATTAAGTTTGGAGAACAGAAAATGAGGATAGTAAATTCTATATTGAAAATTAATATATATGAAATAAGAATAAAAAATACAACTTAAAAAGGAAAAAATTAATAAAACAAAAAAGGGGGAAATATGAGATAAAAATTTTTTTTTGTATAAAGTGAAAAGTATCAATTACAGGGGATTGCAGGCTATGAATACATGTCAGATTAGGTGTCATTTATTAGGAGCAAGACATGGTTATTTATATTAAATCCGGAGGAATTGTAGGTGTGATGTACCTACAGGGGGGGTTTGGGAAAAAGGGGGTGGGGGGAAAGAAAGGGAAAGGTGGGGGGGGGGGGGGAGAGGGTTGTTAGGGGGGAGAAAAGGAGGAGGGGAAAAAGGAAAAAAGATAGATAATAAAAATTAATTACCAAAATGGATAATTAGGGGATTCTGAAAATGTGTGGGGGGGAAAGAGTTAGATATGTAGGATGGGTAAGAGATAAAGACCTGGATCTACTACAGTGAGCAAACCGGAAATTACAACTTTTTGTACGGAAATTATCATTAACAAAAATTTTTACAGAGAGAACAGGAACATCTGAATCCTCCTCTGACTTGGAAAATCTATCGTCACAAGAAAGGCTAGCTCTGGCCACATTGGAGGAACTTGCTGACCCTAATGAATCAATTCCCACTACACAACAATCGAGACCCTTGCTGAAGAAAAAATCCATCTTTTTTCCCAAGGATTCCTTATGCCCAGAGGGTAAAGTTTTCCCGAACTTGGTAACTCGGGATCTGGACAGATTATATCTGAATAAGAAATACCGTCACCCTGCAGATAATCTGATACCGAATGAACGGAGGACGCTCCAGGAGATCAAAACCTGGACCGACGTAGTTCTGAAACCGTTGGATAAAGGAGGAAATGTGATCTGGCCAACAGAATTATATCTCAAACAAGCCAAGAAACACCTGGACGACCAGTCGTGCTACCAGAAGAGTATTTTTTACCCTACAGAAAGGTACACTAAACTCTATATTAATATCATAAACAGGGCATATCACGAAGGCACTATAACCAAGTCAGAGCAGGACTATCTAACTGTAAATAATCCTCGAGTACCTACATTTTACCTTTTACCAAAGGTCTCCGGGACCCCCCTGGTCGGCCCATAGTCTCAGGAAACGGCGGCCTACTAGAAAGAGCCTGCACATTTTTGGACACACATCTTAGGGACTACGTTTTGGAACTCCCATCATATACCAGTGATACAACTGATGTCCTCAGAAAGATCAGTGATATACATTTGGAAGAAACACATCTCCTCATGAGCCTTGATGTTGAGGCGTTATATACAAGCATCAAACATGACCTTGGCATCCAAGCGGTAGAATACTTTCTGAGAATGTGGGGAATGGATGATTTTCACCAATTTCTGTTACAACTTCTTCAATGTGTATTAAACAAGAACTATTTAACTATCAACAACCTCTTCTACACCCAGGTAAGAGGAACAGCGATGGGGGGAGCTTGTGCCCCGACGTACGCCAACCTCTTCCTGGGCTGGTGGGAGAGGGAGTTTGTATTTTCGTCTGATCTTAGAACCCAAGCACTGCAGGGCCTGGTCAGTACCTGGATGGGGAACCACCAGGGAATACTAGGTACCGTAGGTATTTTATTCTCCAGCAGCTAAAACACTTTGGGACCCAGTGCATTAACCTGGTCACAGGTTACAGCATTTATCAGATTACAGGTACACTACCGATTTTCCGGCATCCTCGGTTCCAGTGCCGTGCCGGATTATCGATTTTGCCGGATTAACAGTGGGAACTAATTTTGCACCTTCAGAACATTTCTAAAGCAATAAATAGTAAAATATATGCTACAGTATATTAATTAATGAATAAACACAATAGTGTATCCAAACTGTTTATAGGCAAAACAGGTATCAGGCTCAGGCTGTGTGTTCGGCCGATGTGGACGCCATAACAGCCCCACTGACACTTGCGCGTATTGCGTGTTACGCCCATGCACAGAAAATGTTCCGGATTAAAGGATGTCCCTAACCCCCTTTAATCCGGACAAATCAAAATTGTCCGGATTAAAAGAGGTTCCGGATCATCGGTTGCCAGAAAATCAGTGGTGTACCTGTATATTGGACTCGAGGTAGTGACCTCACTCATAAAAATCCGATCATAGAGGATCTGTATGATTTATCTTTGTGAATGAGTTTTTTTTTATTTTCGCTCACTTAAATCATTATTCTGGCCATAACAGGTACATTAGTACACGTGAACACCCATGTTCTTTTCTCTGACGTCCTTGTGGATGCTGGGACTCCATCAGGACCATGGGGAATAGCGGCTCCGCAGGAGACTGGGCACAAAAGTAAAAGCTTTAGGACTGCCTGGTGTGCACTGGCTCCTCCCCCTATGACCCTCCTCCAAGCCTCAGTTAAGATACTGTGCCCGGACGAGCGTACACAATAAGGAAGGATTTTTGAATCCCGGGTAAGACTCATACTAGCCACACCAATCACACCATATAACTTGTGATCTAAACCCAGTTAACAGTATGATAACATGAGGAGCCTCCAGAAAAGATGGCTCACTACAACAAAACCCGAATTTTTGGCAACAATAACTATATACAAGTATTGCAGACAATCCGCACTTGGGATGGGCGCCCAGCATCCACTACGGACTACGAGAAATAGAATTATCGGTAAGTAAATTCTTATTTTCTCTGACGTCCTTGTGGATGCTGGGACTCCGTCAGGACCATGGGGATTATACCAAAGCTCCCAAACGGGCGGGAGAGTGCGGATGACTCTGCAGCACCGAATGAGAGAACTCCAGGTCCTCCTTAGCCAGGGTATCAAATTTGTAGAATTTGACAAACGTGTTTTCCCCTGACCACGTAGCTGCTCGGCAAAGTTTTTTTATTTTCAGTGAGTCCTGCTGGCAACAGGCTCACTGCACCGAGGGACTAAGGGGAGAAGAAGCGAACTCACCTGCGTGCAAAGTGGATTGGGCTTATTGGCTACTGGACATTAGCTCCAGAGGGACCGATCACAGGCCCAGCCATGGATGGGTCCCGGAGCCGCGCCGCCGGCCCCCTTACAGAGCCAGAAGACAGAAGAGGTCCGGGAAAGCGGCGGCAGAAGACGTCCTGTCTTCAATAAGGTAGCGCACAGCACCGCAGCTGTGCGCCATTGCTCTCAGCACACTTCACACTGCGGTCACTGAGGGTGCAGGGCGCTGGGGGGGGGGGGCGCCCTAAGACGCAATAAAAATACTTTTAATGGCAAAAAATATATCACATATAGATCCTGGGCTATATGGATGCATTTAACCCCTGCCAGTTTTCCATAAAAAAGCGGGAGAAAGGCCGCCGAGAAGGGGGCGGAGCCTATCTCCTCAGCACACAAGCGCCATTTTCCCTCACAGCTCCGCTGGAAGGATGTCTCCCTGACTCTCCCCTGCAGTCCTGCACTACAGAAACAGGGTAAAACAAGAGAGGGGGGGCACTAATTTGGCAGATAAATCTATACAGCAGCTATATAAGGGAAATACACTTATATAAGGTTATCCCTGTATATATATAGCGCTCTGGTGTGTGCTGGCAAACTCTCCCTCTGTCTTCCCAAAGGTCTAGTGGGGTCCTGTCCTCTATCAGAGCATTCCCTGTATGTGTGCTGTGTGTCAGTACGTTTGTGTCGACATGTATGAGGAGGAAAATGGTATGGAGGCGGAGCAATTGCCTGTAATCGTGATGTCACCCCCTAGGGAGTCGACATCTGACTGGATGGTCTTATGGAAGAAATTACGTGATAGTGTCAGCACTTTACAAAAGACTGTTGACGACATGAGACAGCCGGCAAATCAGCTAGTGCCTGTCCAGGCGTCTCAGACACCGTCAGGGGCTCTAAAGCTCCCGTTACCTCAGGTCGACACAGACCCAGACACGGACACTGACTCTAGTGTCGACGGTGAGGAAACAAACGTGATTTCCAGTAGGGCCACACGTTACATGATCACGGCAATGAAGGAGGTTTTGAACATTTCTGATACTACAAGTACCACAAAAAAGGGTATTATGTGGGATGTGAAAAAACTACCCGTAGTTTTTCCTGAATCAGATGAATTAAATGAAGTGTGTGATGAAGCGTGGGTTTCCCCCGATAAAAAACTGCTAATTTCTAAAAAATTATTGGCATTATACCCTTTCCCGCCAGAGATTAGGGCACGTTGGGAAACACCCCCTAGGGTAGATAAAGCGCTCACACGCTTATCAAAACAAGTGGCGTTACCATCTCCTGAGACGGCCGCCCTCAAGGAGCCAGCTGATAGGAATCTGGAAAATATCCTAAAAAGTATATACACACATACTGGTGTTATACTGCGACCAGCAATCGCCTCAGCCTGGATGTGCAGTGCTGGGGTGGCTTGGTCGGATTCCCTGACTGAAAATATTGATACCCTGGACAGGGACAGTATATTATTGACTATAGAGCATTTAAAGGATGCATTTCTATATATGCGAGATGCACAGAGGGATATTTGCACTCTGGCATCAAGAGTAAGTGCGCTGTCCATTTCTGCCAGAAGAGGGTTATGGACGCGACAGTGGTCAGGTGATGCAGATTCCAAACGGCATATGGAAGTATTGCCGTATAAAGGGGAGGAGTTATTTGGGGTCGGTCTATCGGACCTGTTGGCCACGGCAACGGCTGGAAAATCCACATTTTTACCCCAGGTTACCTCTCAGCAGAAAAAGACACCGTCTTTTCAGGCTCAGTCCTTTCGTCCCCATAAGGGCAAGCGGGCAAAAGGCCACTCATTTCTGCCCCGGGGCAGAGGAAGGGGAAAAAGACTGCAGCAGGCAGCCTCTTCCCAGGAACAGAAGCCCTCCCCCGCTTCTGCCAAGTCCTCAGCATGACGCTGGGGCCTTACAAGCGGACTCAGGTACGGTGGGGGGCCGTCTCAAGAATTTCAGCGCGCAGTGGGCTCACTCGCAAGTGGACCCCTGGATCCTGCAGGTAGTATCTCAGGGGTACAAATTGGAATTCGAGACGTCTCCCCCTCGCCGGTTCCTGAAGTCTGCTTTACCAACGTCTCCCTCCGACAGGGAGGCGGTATTGGAAGCTATTCACAAGCTGTACTCCCAGCAGGTGATAATCAAGGTACCCCTCCTACAACAGGGAAAGGGGTATTATTCCACGCTGTTTGTGGTACCGAAGCCGGACGGCTCGGTGAGACCTATTTTAAATCTGAAATCCTTGAACACTTACATACAAAGGTTCAAATTCAAGATGGAGTCACTCAGAGCAGTGATAGCGAACCTGGAAGAAGGGGACTATATGGTGTCTCTGGACATCAAGGATGCTTACCTCCATGTCCCAATTTGCCCTTCTCACCAAGGGTACCTCAGGTTTGTTGTACAGAACTGTCATTATCAGTTTCAGACGCTGCCGTTTGGATTGTCCACGGCACCCCGGGTCTTTACCAAGGTAATGGCCGAAATGATGATTCTTCTTAGAAGAAAAGGCGTCTTAATTATCCCTTACTTGGACGATCTCCTGATAAGGGCAAGGTCCAGGGAACAGTTAGAGGTCGGAGTAGCACTATCTCAAGTAGTGCTACGACAGCACGGGTGGATTCTAAATATTCCAAAATCGCAGCTGATTCCAACGACACGTCTGCTGTTCCTAGGGATGATTCTGGACACAGTCCAGAAAAAGGTGTTTCTCCCGGAGTAGAAAGCCAGGGAGTTATCCGAGCTAGTCAGGAACCTCCTAAAACCAGGCCAAGTGTCAGTGCATCAATGCACAAGGGTCCTGGGAAAAATGGTGGCTTCTTGCGAAGCAATTCCATTCGACAGATTCCATGCAAGAACTTTTCAGTGGGATCTGCTGGACAAATGGTCCGGATCGCATCTTCAGATGCATCAGCGGATAACCCTGTCTCCGAGGACAAGGGTGTCTCTCCTGTGGTGGTTGCAGAGTGCTCATCTACTAGAGGGCCGCAGATTCGGCATTCAGGACTGGGTCCTGGTGACCACGGATGCCAGCCTGAGAGGCTGGGGAGCAGTCACACAGGGAAGAAATTTCCAGGGCTTGTGGTCAAGCATGGAAACGTCATTTCACAAAAATATCCTGGAACTAAGGGCCATTTACAATGCCCTAAGTCAAGCAAGGCCTCTGCTTCAGGGTCAGCCGGTGTTGATCCAGTCGGACAACATCACGGCACTCGCCCACGTAAACAGATAGGGCGGCACAAGAATCAGGAGAGCGATGGCAGAAGCTGCAAGGATTCTTCGCTGGGCGGAAAATCATGTGATAGCACTGTCAGCAGTGTTCATTCCCGGAGTGGACAACTGGGAAGCAGATTTTCTCAGCAGACACGATCTCCACCCGGGAGAGTGGGGACTTCATCCAGAAGTCTTCCAAGTGATTGTAAACCGTTGGGAAAAACCAAAGGTGGACATGATAGTGTCCCGCCTCAACAAAAAACTAGACAGGTATTGCGCCAGGTCAAGGGACCCTCAGGCAATAGCGGTGGACGCTCTTGTAACACCGTGGGTGTACCAGTCAGTGTATGTGTTCCCTCCTCTGCCTCTCATACCAAAGGTACTGAGGATTATAAGACGGAGAGGAGTAAGAACTATACTCGTGGCTCCGGATTGGCCAAGAAGGACTTGGTACCCGGAACTTCAAGAGATGCTCACGGAGTATCCGTGGCCTCTACCTCTAAGAAGGGACCTGCTTCTGCAAGGACCCTGTCTGTTCCAAGACTTACCGCGGCTGCGTTTGACGGCATGGCGGTTGAACGCCGGATCCTGAAGGAAAAAGGCATTCCAGATGAA
Organism: Pseudophryne corroboree; assembly: GCF_028390025.1. Lineage (NCBI taxonomy): Eukaryota > Metazoa > Chordata > Amphibia > Anura > Myobatrachidae > Pseudophryne > Pseudophryne corroboree. The sequence goes on along the minus strand of NW_026967575.1, from coordinate 474,077 downwards.
GTCATCCCTACCTTGATCAAAGCCAGGAAGGATGTAACTGCACAACATTATCACCGTATTTGGAGGAAATATGTTGCGTGGTGTGAGGCCAGGAAGGCCCCGACAGAGGAATTTCAACTAGGTCGTTTCCTGCATTTCCTGCAAACAGGACTGTCCATGGGCCTAAAATTAGGATCCATTAAGGTTCAAATTTCGGCCTTGTCGATTTTTCTTCCAGAAAGAATTGGCTTCAGTTCCTGAAGTCCAGACTTTTGTAAAGGGGATACTGCATATACAGCCTCCCTTTGTGCCTCCAGTGGCACCCTGGGATCTCAATGTGGTTTTGGGATTCCTAAAATCACATTGGTTCGAACCACTTGCCACAGTGGATTTAAAATATCTCACATGGAAAGTGGTAATGCTGTTGGCCCTGGCTTCAGCCAGGCGCGTTTCAGAATTGGCGGCTTTATCCTGTAAAAGCCCTTACCTGATATTTCATTCGGCTAAGGCGGAATTGAGGACTCCCTAAGGTGGTTTCAGCGTTTCACCTAAACCAACCTATTGTGGTGCCTGCGGCTACTGGGGACTTGGAGGTTTCCAAGTTACTAGATGTAGTCAGGGCCCTGAAAATATATGTTTCCAGGACGGCTGGAGTCAGGAAATCTGACTCGCTGTTTATCCTGTATGCACCCAACAAGCTGGGTGCCCCTGCTTCTAAGCAAACGATTGCTCGTTGGATTTGTAGTACAATTCAGCTTGCACATTCTGTGGCAGGCCTGCCACAACCAAAATCTGTCAATGCCCATTCCACAAGGAAGGTGGGCTTATCTTGGGCGGCTGCCCGAGGGGTATCGGCTTTACAACTTTGCCGAGCAGCTACGTGGTCAGGGGAAAACACGTTTGTCAAATTCTACAAATTTGATACCCTGGCTAAGGAGGACCTGGAGTTCTCTCATTCGGTGCTGCAGAGTCATCCGCACTCTCCCGCCCGTTTGGGAGCTTTGGTATAATCCCCATGGTCCTGACGGAGTCCCAGCATCCACAAGGACGTCAGAGAAAATAAGAATTTACTTACCGATAATTCTATTTCTCGTAGTCCGTAGTGGATGCTGGGCGCCCATCCCAAGTGCGGATTGTCTGCAATACTTGTGTATAGTTATTGTTGCCAAAAATTCGGGTTTTGTTGTAGTGAGCCATCTTTTCTGGAGGCTCCTCATGTTATCATACTGTTAACTGGGTTTAGATCACAAGTTATATGGTGTGATTGGTGTGGCTAGTATGAGTCTTACCCGGGATTCAAAAATCCTTCCTTATTGTGTACGCTCGTCCGGGCACAGTATCTTAACTGAGGCTTGGAGGAGGGTCATAGGGGGAGGAGCCAGTACACACCAGGCAGTCCTAAAGCTTTTACTTTTGTGCCCAGTCTCCTGCGGAGCCGCTATTCCCCATGGTCCTGACGGAGTCCCAGCATCCACTACGGACTACGAGAAATAGAATTATCGGTAAGTAAATTCTTATTTAATTATTGATGCCAGCTCTCATCTTCTCTTAAAGTATACATTAATAAAAGTTATGTCTTAATAATTTCATCATTTCCCACATTTTTTTTCAAGTTTTCAAGTGTGCCCAGGAAACGGCTTATAGTTGCTTTTTTTTGGTCCTTTGTTCTCTTTAAACGACCATATTTTGTTGTTTCATAGTTGTCATAACTATCTTTCGGGAGCACCACCAACCGTTTGCTGAATGTATAATTCTAGTATGCTTTTATGTTGGTTTAACGATAATACTTCTAATTCATTGTAAAATAATTGTTATATTCTGTGCAGATTTATTTCTTTTTGTGTCCTGTTATTAAACAGGGGGAGCAGCCTGTGGTGTCCTGTTATTTTATTATTATTATTATTATTATACAGGAGGAGCAGCCTGTGGTGTCCTGTTATTTTATTATTGTTATTATTATTATTATTATTATTATTATTATAATACAGGAGGAGCATTCTGTAGTGTCCTGATATTATTATTATACAGGAGGAGCAGCCAGTGGTGTCCTGTTATTATTATTATTATTTTTATTATTATTATACAGGGGGAGCAACCTGTGGTCTCCTGTTGTTGTTATTATTATACAGGGGGAGCAGCCTGTAGTGTCCTGTTGTTGTTTTTATTATTCCGGGGGAGTAGCTTTTGGTGTCCTTTTATTATTATTATTATTATTATTATTATTATTATTATTATACAGGGAAACAGCCTATGGTGTCCTATTGTTATTATTATTATTATTATTTTACAGGGGAAGCAGCCTGTGGTGTCTTGTTGTTATTATTATTATACAGGGGAAGCAGCCTGTGGTGTCTTGTTGTTGTTATTTTTATACAGAGGGAGCAGCCTGTGGTGTCTTCTTGTTGTTGTTGTTGTTGTTGTTGTTGTTGTTATTATTATTATTATTATTATTATTATTATTATTACAGGTTGAGTCTCCCTTATCCAAAATGCTTGGGACCAGAGGTATTTTGGATATCGGATTTTTCCGTATTTTGGAATAATTGCATAACATAATGAGATATCATGGCGATGGGACCTAAATCTAAGCACAGAATGCATTTATGTTTCATATACACCTTATACACACAGCCTGAAGGTCATTTTAGCCATTATTTTTAATAACTTTGTGCATTAAACAAAGTGTGTCTACATTCACACAATTCATTAATGTTTCATATACACCTTATACACACAGACTGGAGGTCATTTAATACAATATTTTTAATAACTCGGTCTATTAAACAAAGTTTGTGTACATTGAGCCATCAGAAAACAAAGTTTCACTTTCTCACTCTCCGTCAAAAAATTCTGTATTTCGGAATATTCCATATTTCGGAATATATGGATATGGGATACTCAACCTGTATTATTATTATTATTATTATAATACAGTGGGAACAGTCTCTGGTGTTCTGTTATTATTATTATTATTCAGGGGGAGCAGCCTTTGGTGTCCTGTTATTATTATAATACATGAGTAGCAGCCTTTGGTGTCCTGTTATTATTATAATACATGAGTAGCAGCCTGTGGTGTCCTGTTATTATTATAATACAAGAGGAGCAGCCTGTGGAATCCAGTCATTATTATTATTATACAGGAGGGGCAGCCTGTGGAACCCAGTTATTATTATTATTATTATTATTATTATTATTATTAAACAGAGGGAGCAGCAGCATTTGGTGTCCTGTAATTATTATTATTATTATACAGGAGAAGCAGCTTGTGGTTTCCTGTTATTATTATACAGGGTAAGCAGCCTGTGGTGTCCTGTTATTATTATTATTATTGTACGGGAGGAGCAATCTGTGGTGTCCTGTTAATAAAGACGTTATTATTTTTATACTGGGGTGCAGCCTTTAGTGTCGTTATTATTATTATTATTATTATTATTATTATTATTATTATATGTAATTGTGGGGATTGAAAATATTGCTTCAATTCTAGGATATATTAAAGCAGAGACCATAATATCCCTGGCATGTGAAACAGATGATAATTGGAGCAGTATGAAGCAAATGTATATCACACACCTTGGAATGTCACAGTGATATCACTTATAATAGTAATAATACTGGGAAATGACTGGGGAGGTGAGAGGATCTGGGAGTGTTACAGTGACATCACTTATATCTATATTAATAATACAGGGACTTGACTGGGGAGGTGATGAGATCTGGGAGTGTCACAGTGACATCACTTATATCTATAGTAATAAAACAGGGACATGACTGGGGAGGTGAGAGGGTCTGGGATAGTCACTCTGATGTCATATATATATATATATATATATATATAATACAGGGACATGACTGGGGAGGTGAGGGTATCTGGGAGCGTCACAGTGACATCAATTATATCTATAGTAATACAGGGACATGACTGGGTAGGTGAGGGAGTCTGGTAGTGTCACTTTGATATCACTTTTATCTATAGTATTAATACAGAGACATGACTGGGGAGGCGAGGGGATCTGGGAATGTCACAGTGACATTACTTATATCAATAGTAATAATACAGGGACATGACTAGGAAGGTGAGGGGGACCAGGTAGTGTCACAGTGACATCACTTATACCTATAGAAATAATACAGGGACATGACTGGGGAGGTGAGGGGATCTGGTAGCATAACAGTGACATCACATATCTATAGTAATAATACAGGGACATGACTGGGGAGGTGAGCGGATCTATGAGTGTCACTGTGATATCACCTATATCTATAGTAATAATACAGGGACATGACTGGGGAGGTGAGAGGATCTGGGAGTGTTACAGTGACATCACTTATATCTATATTAATAATACAGGGACTTGACTGGGGAGGTGATGAGATCTGGGAGTGTCACAGTGACATCACTTATATCTATAGTAATAAGACAGGGACATGACTGGGGAGGTGAGAGGGTCTGGGATAGTCACTCTGACGTCATATATATATATATATATATATATATATATATGTAATACAGGGACATGACTGGGGAGGTGAGGGTATCTGGGAGCGTCACAGTGACATCAATTATCTATAGTAATACAGGGACATGACTGGGTAGGTGAGGAAGTCGGTTAGTGTCACTTTGACATCACTTATATCTATAGCAGGCATTCCCAACCACAGTCCTCAAGGCACACCAACCGTGCAGGTTTTAGTGATATCCAGGCTCCAGCACAGGTGACGTAATTAGTAGCTCAGTTATTTTGATTTAACCATCTGTGCGGCAGCCTGGATATCACTAAAACCTGCACTGTTGGTGTGCCTTGAGGACCGTGGTTGGGAATGCCTGATCTATAGTATTAATACAGAGACATGACTGGGGAGGTGAGGGGATCTGGGAATGTCACAGTGACATCACTTATATCAATAGTAATAATACAGGGACATGACTAGGAAGGTGAGGGGGACCAGGTAGTGTCACAGTGACATCACTTATACCTATAGAAATAATACAGGGACATGACTGGGGAGGTGAGGGGATCTGGTAGCATAACAGTGACATCACATATCTATAGTAATAATACAGGGACATGACTGGGGAGGTGAGGGGATCTATGAGTGTCACTGTGATATCACCTATATCTATAGTAATAATACATGGACATGACTGGGGAGGTGAGCTGGTCTAAGAGCATGATAGTGACATCACTTATATCTATAATAATAATATGACATGACTGGGGAGGTGCACGTATCTGGGAGTGTCACAGTGACATCACTTATACCTATAGAAATAATACAGGGACATGACTGGGGAGGTGAGGGGATCTGGTAGCATAACAGTGACATCACATATCTATAGTAATAATACAGGGACATGACTGGGGAGGTGAGGGGATCTATGAGTGTCACTGTGATATCACCTATATCTATAGTAATAATACATGGACATGACTGGGGAGGTGAGCTGGTCTAAGAGCATGATAGTGACATCACTTATATCTATAATAATAATATGACATGACTGGGGAGGTGCACGTATCTGGGAGTGTCACAGTGACGTCACTTATATCTATAGGAATAATACAGGGACATGACCGGGGAGGTGTGGGTATCTGGGAGTTTTTACAGAGATATTGATGTCTTCTCCATTTTGCAGGGTTACACAATAGTGAAGAAGACATCTGGTGAGTGTGAGACACCCAGCAGCCATCCCCGTGTGTCAGGAGGACTAAGCAGGACGTAGAGCCCCATCACAGTGCCTCCACCTCACTCACTGATACATGAGAGACACAATGACTAGAAGATCCTGGAACTCACCAACAAGATCATTCAGCTGCTGACTGGAGAGGGTGACTGCTGGGAATGGGGCATTACACATTAACACCAGGGGATGTGTCTGGGTGATGACTGGAGAGGTGACTGCTGGGAATGGGACATTATACAGTAACACCAGGGGATGTGTCTGGGTGATGACTGGAGAGGTGACTGCTGGGGAATAGGACATTATACAGTAACACCGGGGGACGTGTCTGGGCGATGACTGTATCACTGTGTGTGTCAGGTGCCTATAAGGTGTCAGGATGTCACTGTCTATGTCTCCATGCAGGAGGAGGAGTGTATAGAGGAACACAGGGGTCTGTACAAGGACGTGATGATGGAGAATCACCGGCCCCTCACATCTCTGGGTAAGAGGAGACTGTCATGTATTGTACAGGGGAGAGCAGGTATGGGGGCCCCCTATATACACACATAATATGATAATCACATATATACACTGTACTCAGTCACTGTGTGTCTCCTACAGATGGACCCATTAACAGAGATACCCCAGAGAGATGTCCCCGTCCTCTGTATTCCCAGGATTGTACAGAGGAGAATCACGGGATCCCACAGGAGGATCAGGTAGGTGGGATTTAGGGTCTCCTCAATATACCAAAGTGACCATCACTATATGATCTGTAGAGAAGCTGTGTGTCTTATACACTGATATTATACTGTTTCACCTCAGTCTAGTCTGACTGTATGCAAATGTCATTATAGTGTTTTTTGGTTTTTTTAGGTAGAACGTCTGTCTGATATTAAAATAGAAGATATAGAGGGAGAAGAAGAGACGTATGTGACTGATATAAAGGCAGAAGATATAGAGGGAGAAGAAGAGACATATGTGACTGATATAAAGGCAGAAGATATAGAGGGAAGAGAAGAGACGTATGTGACTGATATAAAGGCAGAAGATATGGAGGGAGAAGAAGAGACGTATGTGACTGATATAAAGGCAGAAGATACAGAGGGAGAAGAAGAGACGTATGTGACTGATATGAAGGCAGAAGATATAGAGGGAGAAGAAGAGACGTATGTGACTGATATAAAGGCAGAAGATATAGAGGGAGAAGAAGATACGTATGTGACTGATATGAAGGCAGAAGATATAAAGGGAGAAGAAGAGACGTATGTGACTGATATAAAGGCAGAAGATATAGAGGGAGAAGAAGAGACGTATGTGACTGATATAAAGGCAGAAGATATAGAGAGAGAAGAAGAGACGTATGTGACTGATATAAAGGCAGAAGATATAGAGGGAGAAGAAGAGACGTTTGTTACTGATATAAAGGCAGAAGATACAGAGGAAGAAGAAGAGACGTATGTGACTGATATAAAGGCAGAAGATATAAAGAGAGAAGAAGAAACGTATGTGACTGATATAAATGCAGAAGATATAGAGGGAGAAGAAGAGACGTATGTGACTGATATGAAGGCAGAAGATACAGAGGGAGAAGAAGAGACGTATGTGTCTGATATAAAGACAGAAGATACAGAGGGAGAAGAAGAGACGTATGTGACTGATATAAAGGCAGAAGATACAGAGGGAGAAGAAGAGACGTATGTGAGGGGTGATCAGCAGTGTAAGGAGGAGGAAATCCCTACAGATATCAGCACAGGTGAGTAATAAACACTAATTACAGAAAAGAGTCACATATTCTCCTTGCTCAGTCACTACAACAATCTCTTATCCTACACCCTCTGTCAGTACAAACTAATGAGGAATATGTATTTTCCCAGTGGGGAAGTCAGAAGCCATCAGCCCCTATTATACTCCTGCTCTCCCCCTCACATCATGTCACTATGTGTTACAAGCCCAGAGATCTGACCAGTCTCCTCCCCATACTCCCTTGTGTATCTCATACATCAGTAGCCATCAGCCCCTATTGTACTCCTGCTCTCCCCCTCACATCATGTCACTGTGTGTTACCAGCCATAGATCTGACCAGTCTCCGGCCCACACTCTCTGGTGTATCTTATACATCAGGAGCCATCAGACCCTATTATACTCCTCCTCTCCTCCTCACATCATGTCACTGTGTGTTACCAGCCCAGAGATCTGACCAGTCTCCTCCCCACACTCTCTGGTGTATCTCATACATCAGGAGTCATCCGCCCCTATTATACTCCTGCTCTCCTCTCACATCATGTCACTGTGTGTTACCAGCCTAGATATCTGACCAGTTTCCTCCCCACACTCTCTGGTGTATCTCATACATCAGGAGCCATCAGCCCCTATTATACTCCTGCTCTCACCCTCACATCATGTCACTGTGTGTTACCAGCCCAGAGATCTGACCAGTCTCCCCCCACACTCTCTGGTGTATCTCATACATCAGGAGACATCAGATCCTATTATACTCCTACTCTCCCCTCACATCCTGCCACTGACCAGCCCAGAGATCTGACCAGTCTCCTCCCCACACTCTCTGGTGTATCCCATACATCAGGAGACATCAACCCCTATTATACTCCTGCTCTTCCCTCACATTATGTCACTGTGTGTTACCAGCCCAAATATCTGACCAATGTCCTCCACACTCTCTGGTGTATCTCATACATCAGGAGCCACCAGCCCCTATTATACTCCTGCTCTCCTCCTCACATCATGTCACTGTGTGTTACCAGCCCAGAGATCTGACCAGTCTCCTCCTCACACTCTCTGGTGTATCTCATACATCAGGAGCCATCAGCCCCTATTATACTCCTGCTCTCCCCTCACATCATGTCACTGTGTGTTACCAGCCCAGAGATCTGACCAGTTTCCTCCCCACACTCTCTGGTGTATCTCATACTTCATAAGCCATCAGCCCCTATTATACTCCTGCTCTCCCCTCACATCATGCCAGTGACCAGCCCAGAGATCTGACCAGTCTCCTCCCCATACTCTCTGGTGTATCTCATACATCAGGAGACATCAGCCCCTATTATACTCCTGCTCTACCCCTCACATCATGTCACTGTGTGTCACCAGCCCAGAGAACTGACCAGTCTCCTCCCCACACTCTCTGGTGTATATCATACATCAGGAGCCATCAGCCCCTATTATACTCCTGCTCTCCCCCTCACATCATGTCACTGTATGTTACCAGCCCAGAGATCTGACCAGTCTCCTCCCCACACTCTCTGGTGTATCTCATACATCAGGAGACATCAGACCCTTTTATACTCCTGCTCTCCTCCTCACATCATGTCACTGTGTTACCAGCCCAGAGATCTGACCAGTCTCCTCCCCACACTCTCTGGTGTATCTCATACATCAGGACCCATCAGCCCCTATTATACTCCTGCTCTCCCCCTCACATCATGTCACTGTGTGTTACCAGCCCAGAGATTTGACCAGTCTCCTCCCATACTCTCTGGTGTATCTCATACATCAGGAGCCATCAGCCCCTATTATACTCCTGCTGTCCTCCTCACATCATGTCACTGTGTTACCAGCCCAGAGATCTGACCAGTCTCCTCCCCACACTCTCTGGTGTATCTAATACATCAGGAGACATCAGCCCCTATTATACTCCTGCTCTCCCCCTCACATCATGTCACTGTGTGTTACCAGCCCAGAGATCTGACCAGTCTCCTCCACACACTCTCTGGTGTATCTCATACATCAGGAGCCATCAGCCCCTATTATACTCCTGCTCTCCCCCTCACATCATGTCACTGTGTGTTACCAGCCCAGAGATCTGACCAGTCTCCTCCCCAAACTCTCTGGTGTATCTCATACATCAGGAGACATCAGACCCTTTTATACTCCTGCTCTCCTCCTCACATCATGTCACTGTGTTACCAGCCCAGAGATCTGACCAGTCTCCTCCCCACAGTCTCTGGTGTATCTCATACATCAGGACCCATCAGCCCCTATTATACTCCTGCTGTCCTCCTCACATCATGTCACTGTGTTACCAGCCCAGAGATCTGACCAGTCTCCTCCCCACACTCTCTGGTGTATCTCATACATCAGGAGACATCAGCCCCTATTATACTCCTGCTCTCCCCCTCACATCATGTCACTGTGTTACCAGCCCAGAGATCTGACCAGTCTCCTCCCCACACACTCTGGTGTATCTCATACATCAGGAGACATCAGCCCCTATTATACTCCTGCTGTCCTCCTCACATCATGTCACTGTGTTACCAGCCCAGAGATCTGACCAGTCTCCTCCCCACACACTCTGGTGTATCTCATACATCAGGAGACATCAGCCCCTATTATACTCCTGCTGTCCTCCTCACATCATGTCACTGTGTTACCAGCCCAGAGATCTGACCAGTCTCCTCCACACACTCTCTGGTGTACCTCATACATCAGGAGCCATCAGCCCCTATTATACTCCTGCTCTCCCCCTCACATCATGTCGCTGTGTTACCAGCCCAGAGATCTGACCAGTCTCCTCCCCACACTCTCTGGTGTATCTCATACATCAGGAGACATCAGCCTCTATTATACTCCTGCTCTCCCCCTCACATCATATCACTGTATGTTACCAGCCCAGAGATCTGACCAGTCTCCTCCCCACACTCTCTGGTGTATCTCATACATCAGGAGACATCAGCCCCTATTATACTCCTGCTCTCCCCCTCACATCATGTCACTGTGTGTTACCAGCCCAGAGATCTGACCAGTCTCCTCCCCACACTCTCTGGTGTATCTCATACATCAGGAGACATCAGACCCTTTTATACTCCTGCTCTCCTCCTCACATCATGTCACTGTGTTACCAGCCCAGAGATCTGACCAGTCTCCTCCCCACACTCTCTGGTGTATCTCATACATCAGGACCCATCAGCCCCTATTATACTCCTGCTCTCCCCCTCACATCATGTCACTGTGTGTTACCAGCCCAGAGATTTGACCAGTCTCCTCCCATACTCTCTGGTGTATCTCATACATCAGGAGCCATCAGCCCCTATTATACTCCTGCTGTCCTCCTCACATCATGTCACTGTGTTACCAGCCCAGAGATCTGACCAGTCTCCTCCCCACACTCTCTGGTGTATCTAATACATCAGGAGACATCAGCCCCTATTATACTCCTGCTCTCCCCCTCACATCATGTCACTGTGTGTTACCAGCCCAGAGATCTGACCAGTCTCCTCCACACACTCTCTGGTGTATCTCATACATCAGGAGCCATCAGCCCCTATTATACTCCTGCTCTCCCCCTCACATCATGTCACTGTGTGTTACCAGCCCAGAGATCTGACCAGTCTCCTCCCCACACTCTCTGGTGTATCTCATACATCAGGAGACATCAGACCCTTTTATACTCCTGCTCTCCTCCTCACATCATGTCACTGTGTTACCAGCCCAGAGATCTGACCAGTCTCCTCCCCACAGTCTCTGGTGTATCTCATACATCAGGACCCATCAGCCCCTATTATACTCCTGCTGTCCTCCTCACATCATGTCACTGTGTTACCAGCCCAGAGATCTGACCAGTCTCCTCCCCACACTCTCTGGTGTATCTCATACATCAGGAGCCATCAGCCCCTATTATACTCCTGCTCTCCCCCTCACATCATGTCACTGTGTTACCAGCCCAGAGATCTGACCAGTCTCCTCCCCACACACTCTGGTGTATCTCATACATCAGGAGACATCAGCCCCTATTATACTCCTGCTGTCCTCCTCACATCATGTCACTGTGTTACCAGCCCAGAGATCTGACCAGTCTCCTCCCCACACACTCTGGTGTATCTCATACATCAGGAGACAGCAGCCCCTATTATACTCCTGCTGTCCTCCTCACATCATGTCACTGTGTTACCAGCCCAGAGATCTGACCAGTCTCCTCCACACACTCTCTGGTGTACCTCATACATCAGGAGCCATCAGCCCCTATTATACTCCTGCTCTCCCCCTCACATCATGTCGCTGTGTTACCAGCCCAGAGATCTGACCAGTCTCCTCCCCACACTCTCTGGTGTATCTCATACATCAGGAGACATCAGCCTCTATTATACTCCTGCTCTCCCCCTCACATCATATCACTGTATGTTACCAGCCCAGAGATCTGACCAGTCTCCTCCCCACACTCTCTGGTGTATCTCATACATCAGGAGCCATCAGCCCCTATTATGCTCCTGCTCTCCCCCTCACATCATGTCACTATGTGCTAGCAGTACCTCTGCCTATGGTATTACATGCCCTGAGAGTGTCACTATTAGCACACGCCGGTCTGTATATAAACTACTTTTCTCTTACGTCCTAGAGGATGCTGGGGTCCATATTAGTACCATGGGGCATAGACGGGCCCACCAGGAGCCACCGGCACCCCAGGAGTACAACAGTGTGGGCTGGCTCCTACCTCCATGACCCCTTCCTCCAGACTCAGGTTATAAAATGTGCCCGGAGGAGCCGGTCACAGCTAGGGGAGATCTACTGAGCTTCTTTAGTAAAATTTTTTTTAGAGTTTGTTTTATTACAGGGAGGCTACTGGCAACAGCCTCCCTGCATCGAGGGACTGAGGGTGGGGGGGGTCAGTGTCCGCCCTGCGGGATCTGACGCACTATCTCCACTGACTGGACACTGAGCTCCAGAGGGGATAGATCGCTCCCAGCCGCAGGGGAACGCTCGCCCCAGCAGCATGCCGCCAACCCCTTGCAGAGCTGAAGAGTCATCGGCCCCTGGCAAGCGTGGAGCCGATGTGAAGATGGCGGCAACAGGGTAGGGAGCGTAGTGGCTCCCTTCAAGATCTCCGGTTCACGACGGTACTCGGAGTACAGTGGGGAGGGGGGGGACGAGTCTTCTCACAGCAGCGCGGCTGCAAAGGGGGGGAGAGAGTATGTTTACATGGAAAGGCAAGGCTGCAGGGGTTGTGGTATAATTACATAGGCTTTTAAGCCTATATTAACGGGGTTGCTTTTTAATCCAGTTGGTTACAGGTTGTAGACTTTAAATGTGTGTTATAACCTGACCTGTGATTATTAGTGTAAGCATGGCATGGGGGCCATTTTAACCATGCTTCCTGTTCAATCCTGTTTCTCTTTCAGTTTGGAAGATCCTGTCCTACAACACTTCTCCACCGGAGGCGCAGGGGTGTTAGTGGGAATTTGGGATCAGATTTCATATAGTACTGGCCACGTGCACTGCACTTGCCCAGATATATATATATATATATATATATATATATAGACACACCTTAGTACTATTTTACTGAGTCGTGCAAGTTGTCTGTCTTTGTATATTGTATTGTCTGCATAATGAGTAAGGCACCAGCAAAAACTAAAAAGTAGTTTCACTGCAATGTCTGTAAGAGTGTGTTACCGGATAGGTCTACCACATGTACTGTATGTTTTGTGATTTCAGCTACGAATACGATTTCCGCTCTGGTTTCAAAGCCGGTTTCATTTCCGAACCCTCCATGGGCTATGCTAACAGATGTCATGGCTGGGTTGCAATCAGAATTGCCCGCCGCTCGACAAGAGCGGGAAGCGGCAAGATCTGAGTCTAGGGTGAGACCGCCAGAACTACCGGAGGGGTCTCAGCCTTGCCAAAGGTCCAAGTCCATTTTGGATAGAAGGGTAAAATGTAATTTGTCTTATGATCTACCAGTTTCTGCTATGTTGCATTCTGATGATTCTATGCCTGACCTCACTGCGCAAGATGACGGTGAGGAGGGCGAGGTGGACCAGCAGTCAGATACTGAAGATTTTGACAGCCCAGACATTGATAATCTCATCAGAGCGGTACGTCAGTCTCTGAAGTTTACAGAAACTGAGGAGCCTCTGACAAATGATGAAGTCGTCTTTACTAAACGACAGAGATCTCCAATGTGTTTTCCTGTTTCAGAATCTCTTAATAAGATGGTTAAACAGGGTTTTCTATACCTCGCAGATTTAAGTCCAGTTACCCGTTTCCAGAGTCTGTGACATCTACATGGGAGAATTCGCCATTGGTGGATTCGTCTGTGTCAAAAGTTACGAAGAAATTAACCATACCAGTACCAACTGCTACTACGCTTAAAGACCCTTCAGACCGGGAAATAGAAGCTATGCTAAAATCCATGTATATAGCAGCAGGAGTGTTGCTTAGACCTGGGTTGGTTGGCATTTGGGTAACTAAGGCGCTAATGGTATGGATAACAGAACTCGAGTTTGCCTTACATGACGATCACCTTATACTTCTCGCTGACCAAATCTGTGAAGCTGCTGAGTATCTATGTACAGCTTCTACTGACGTCTGTCAGCTCACTTCTCGCCTTTCATCGTAGCTAGTTACAGCACGACGAGCACTCTGGCTGCGTTCTTGGCAAGCAGAGGCAGAGGTCAAAAGAAGTATAGTGGTGTTACCTTATGGTGGTGAGAAGTTGTTTGGTCCTGAATTGGACAAATGGATTTCTGAGGCCACTGGAGGAAAGTCTGTTTTCCTACCATTGCCTCCAACGGTACCTAGACGGAAATACTCTGGCCCGGCGTTCAAATCCTTTAGACCTCAGCCCTTTCGAGGCAGAGGTAAAGGAACAGCCACGCCTGGTAGAAGAGCATGTGGTTTCCAACAAACCAACACCAGTCGTCAGGATGCTAAGGTCACCGACAAGCCAGTGCTATGACGGGATCCCAGCCCATCTCAGATCTCCAACTGTGGGAGCACGCCTTCAGACGTTCCATTTGGTGTGGTTCCAGACATCCACAGATGGGTGGATCCGCAATTTAGTGTTAAAGGTTACAAAATAGAGTTCGACTGTCTCCCGCCACTGCGGTTTTTCAAGACAGGACTGCCTCTGTTGGACGACAAGAGGGCGGTTCTGCAAATTGCCATTCAGTCCCTGCTGGATTCAGCAATTTTGATTCCGGTCCCTGTACAACAACAAGGCCAGGGTTATTATTCCAGTCTGTTTGTGGTACCAAAGCCGGATGGCTCCGTCAGGCCAATATTGAACTTAAAGGGTCTCAATCAGTACGTCACTCACTACAGATTCAAGATGGAATCTCTGCGGTCAGTAATTGCAGGTTTAGAGCCACAGGAATTCATGGTTACGCTAGATCTCAAGGATGCGTACTTAAACATTCCGATTTGGCCACCTCATCAGAGGTTCTTGCGTTTCGCAATACGGCAGAACCATAACCAGTTTCAGGCTCTACCGTTTGGCTTCTCGTCAGCTCTTCGGGTATTCACCAAAGTGATGTCTGTGATGATAGCTCATCTCAGATCCCTGGGAGTAATAATAGTTCCGTACTTGGACGATCTGCTCATCAAAGCTCCGTCTTAACAGATGCTCCTCCAACATGTGTTGCTAACGTACAATGTACTAGTTCAGCACGGTTGTATTGTCAACTTCGAGAAATCACATCTAATTCCGTCTCAACGACTCCAATTACTAGGTATGATTCTCGATACGGTAAATCTAAGAATTTACCTACCAGAACAGAAAGTACAGATTATTCGTCATCTGGTACAATTAGTGCTCAAGCCACTCACAGTCTTGGTACATTTGTGCATTCACCTCTTAGGCACAATGGTGGCGCTTCAGTTCGGAAGATTTCACTCACATCCTTTTCAACTGGATGTGCTCGCACAGTGGACATGATCTCTCAGTGTTACCTAAATGTATGCACAGGTGATGTTATATTACTGCACAGCCCATGTCACCTCTAGTAATACCACATGATCTCATTGTTACCTAAATGTATGCACAGGTGATGTTATATTACTGCACAGCCCATGTCACCTCTAGTAATCCCACATGATCTCTCAGTGTTACCTAAATGTATGCACAGGCAATGTTATATTACTGCACAACCCATGTCACCTCTAGTAATCCCACATGATCTCAGTGTTACCTAAATGTATGCACAGGCGATGTTATATTACTGCACAGCCCATGTCACCTCTGGTAATCCCACATGATCTCAGTGTTACCTAAATGTATGCACAGGTGATGTTATATTACTGCACAGCCCATGTCACCTCTAGTAATCCCACATGATCTCAGTGTTACCTAAATGTATGCACAGGTGATGTTATATTACTGCACAGCCCATGTCACCTCTAGTAATCCCACATGATCTCAGTGTTACCTAAATGTATGCACAGGCGATGTTATATTACTGCACAGCCCATGTCACCTCTAGTAATCCCACATGATCTCAGTGTTACCTAAATGTATGCACAGGTGATGTTATATTACTGCACAGCCCATGTCGCCTCTAGTAATCCCACATTATCTCTCAGTGTTACCTAAATGTATGCACAGGTGATGTTATATTACTGCACAGCCCATGTCATCTCTAGTAATCCCACATGATCTCTCAGTGTTACCTAAATGTATGCACAGGTGATGTTATATTACTGCACAGCACATGTCACCTCTAGTAATCCCACATGATCTCAGTGTTACCTAAATGTATGCACAGGTGATGTTATATTACTGCACAGCCCATGTCATCTCTAGTAATCCCACATGATCTTTCAGTGTTACCTAAATGTATGCACAGGAGATGTTATATTACTGCACAGCCCATGTCACCTCTAGTAATCCCACATGATCTCAGTGTTACCTAAATGTATGCACAGGCGATGTTATATTACTGCACAGCCCATGTCACCTCTAGTGATCCCACATGGTCTCAGTGTTATCTAAATGTATGCACAGGCAATGTTATATTACTGCACAGCCCATGTCACCTCTAGTAATCCCACATGATCTCTCAGTGTTACCTAAATGTATGCACAGGCGATGTTATATTACTGCACAGCCCATGTCATCTCTAGTAATCCCACATGATCTCTCAGTGTTACCTAAATGTATGCACAGGTGATGTTATATTACTGCACAGCACATGTCACCTCTAGTAATCCCACATGATCTCAGTGTTACCTAAATGTATGCACAGGTGATGTTATATTACTGCACAGCCCATGTCATCTCTAGTAATCCCACATGATCTTTCAGTGTTACCTAAATGTATGCACAGGAGATGTTATATTACTGCACAGCCCATGTCACCTCTAGTAATCCCACATGATCTCAGTGTTACCTAAATGTATGCACAGGCGATGTTATATTACTGCACAGCCCATGTCACCTCTAGTGATCCCACATGGTCTCAGTGTTATCTAAATGTATGCACAGGCAATGTTATATTACTGCACAGCCCATGTCACCTCTAGTAATCCCACATGATCTCTCAGTGTTACCTAAATGTATGCACAGGCGATGTTATATTACTGCACAGCCCATGTCACCTCTAGTAATCCCACATGATCTCAGTGTTACCTAAATGTATGCACATGTGATGTTATATTACTGCACAGCCCATGTCACCTCTAGTAATCCCACATGATCTCTCAGTGTTACCTAAATGTATGCACAGGCGATGTTATATTACTGCACAGCCCATGTCACCTCTAGTAATCCCACATGATCTCAGTGTTACCTAAATGTATGCACAGGCAATGTTATATTACTGTACAGCCCATGTCACCTCTAGTAATCCCACATGATCTCTCAGTGTTACCTAAATGTATGCACAGGTAATGTTATATTACTGCACAGCCCATGTCATCTCTAGTAATCCCACATGATCTCAGTGTTACCTAAATGTATGCACAGGATATGTTATATTACTGCACAGCCCATGTCACCTCTAGTAATCCCACATGTTCTCTCAGTGTTACCTAAATGTATGCACTGGCGATGTTATATTACTGCACAGCCCATGTCACCTCTAGTAATCCCACATGATCTCTCAGTGTTACCTAAATGTATGCACAGGCGATGTTATATTACTGCACAGCCCATGTCACCTCAAGTAATCCCACATGATCTCTCAGTGTTACCTAAATGTATGCACAGGTGATGTAATATTACTGCACAGCCCATGTCACCTCTAGTAATACCACATGATCTCTCAGTGTTACCTAAATGTATGCACAGGTAATGTTATATTACTGCACAGCCCATGTCATCTCTAGTAATCCCACATGATCTCAGTGTTACCTAAATGTATGCACAGGAGATGTTATATTACTGCACAGCCCATGTCACCTCTAGTAATCCCACATGTTCTCTCAGTGTTACCTAAATGTATGCACAGGCGATGTTATATTACTGCACAGCCCATGTCACCTCTAGTAATCCCACATGATCTCTCAGTTTTACCTAAATGTATGCACAGGTAATGTTATATTACTGCACAGCCCATGTCATCTCTAGTAATCCCACATGATCTCAGTGTTACCTAAATGTATGCAGAGGTGATGTTATATTACTGCACAGCCCATGTCACCTCTAGTAATCCCACATGATCTCTCAGTGTTACCTAAATGTATGCACAGGAGATGTTATATTACTGCACAGCCCATGTCACCTCTAGCAATCCCACATGATCTCAGTGTTACCTAAATGTATGCACAGGAGATGTTATATTACTGCACAGCCCATGTCACCTCTAGTAATCCCACATGTTCTCTCAGTGTTACCTAAATGTATGCACAGGCGATGTTATATTACTGCACAGCCCATGTCACCTCTAGTAATCCCACATGATCTCTCAGTGTTACCTAAATGTATGCACAGGCGATGTTATATTACTGCACAGCCCATGTCGCCTCTAGTAATCCCACATGATCTCAGTGTTACCTAAATGTATGCACAGGTGATGTTATATTACTGCACAGCCCATGTCACCTCTAGTAATCCCATATGATCTCAGTGTTACCTAAATGTATTCACAGGCGATGTTATATTACTGCACACCCCGTGTCACCTCTAGTAATCCCACATGATCTCTCAGTGTTACCTAAATGTATGCACAGGCGATGTTATATTACTGCACAGCCCATGTCACCTCTAGTAATCCCATATGATCTCAGTGTTACCTAAATGTATTCACAGGCGATGTTATATTACTGCACACCCCGTGTCACCTCTAGTAATCCCACATGATCTCTCAGTGTTACCTAAATGTATGCACAGGCGATGTTATATTACTGCACAGCCCATGTCACCTCTAGTAATCCCACATGATCTCAGTGTTACCTAAATGTATGCACAGGCGATGTTATATTACTGCACAGCCCATGTCATCTCTAGTAATCCCACATGATCTCTCAGTGTTACCTAAACGTATGCACAGGCGGTGTTATATTACTGCACAGCCCATGTCACCTCTAGTAATCCTACATGATCTCAGTGTAACCTAAATGTATGCACAGGTGATGTTATATTACTGCACAGCCCATGTCATCTCTAGTAATCCCACATGATCTTTCAGTGTTACCTAAATGTATGCACAGGAGATGTTATATTACTGCACAGCCCATGTCACCTCTAGTAATCCCACATGATCTCAGTGTTACCTAAATGTATGCACAGGTGATGTTATATTACTGCACAGCCCATGTCATCTCTAGTAATCCCACATGATCTCTCAGTGTTACCTAAACGTATGCACAGGCGATGTTATATTACTGCACAGCCCATGTCACCTCTAGTAATCCCACATGATCTCTCAGTGTTACCTAAATGTATGCACAGGCGATGTTATATTACTGCACAGCCCATGTCACCTCTAGTGATCCCACATGGTCTCAGTGTTATCTAAATGTATGCACAGGCAATGTTATATTACTGCACAGCCCATGTCACCTCTAGTAATCCCACATGATCTCTCAGTGTTACCTAAATGTATGCACAGGCGATGTTATATTACTGCACAGCCCATGTCACCTCTAGTAATCCCACATGATCTCAGTGTTACCTAAATGTATGCACATGTGATGTTATATTACTGTACAGCCCATGTCACCTCTAGTAATCCCACATGATCTCTCAGTGTTACCTAAATGTATGCACAGGTAATGTTATATTACTGCACAGCCCATGTCATCTCTAGTAATCCCACATGATCTCAGTGTTACCTAAATGTATGCACAGGAGATGTTATATTACTGCACAGCCCATGTCACCTCTAGTAATCCCACATGTTCTCTCAGTGTTACCTAAATGTATGCACAGGCGATGTTATATTACTGCACAGCCCATGTCACCTCTAGTAATCCCACATGATCTCTCAGTGTTACCTAAATGTATGCACAGGCGATGTTATATTACTGCACAACCCATGTCATCTCTTGTAATCCCACATGATCTCTCAGTGTTACCTAAATGTATGCACAGGTGATGTAATATTACTGCACAGCCCATGTCACCTCTAGTAATCCTACATGATCTCTCAGCGTTACCTAAATGTATGCACAGGCAATGTTATATTACTGCACAGCCCATGTCACCTCTAGTAATCCCACATGATCTCAGTGTTACCTAAATGTATGCACAGGCGATGTTATATTACTGCACAGCCCATGTCACCTCTAGTAATCCCACATGTTCTCTCTGCGTTACCTAAATGTATGCACAGGAGATGTTATATTACTGCACAGCCCATGTCACCTCTAGTAATCCCACATGATCTCAGTGTTACCTAAATGTATGCACAGGCGATGTTATATTACTGCACAGCCCATGTCACCTCTAGTAATACCACATGATCTCTCAGTGTTACCTAAATGTATGCACAGGCGATGTTATATTACTGCACAGCCCATGTCATCTCTAGTAATCCCACATGATCTCTCAGTGTTACCTAAATGTATGCACAGGAGATGTTATATTACTGCACAGCCCATGTCACCTCTAGTAATCCCACATGTTCTCTCAGTGTTACCTAAATGTATGCACAGGCGATGTTATATTACTGCACAGCCCATGTCATCTCTAGTAATCCCACATGATCTCAGTGTTACCTAAATGTATGCACAGGAGATGTTATATTACTGCACAGCCCATGTCACCTCTAGTAATCCCACATGTTCTCTCAGTGTTACCTAAATGTATGCACAGGCGATGTTATATTACTGCACAGCCAATGTCACCTCTAGTAATCCCACATGATCTCTCAGTGTTACCTAAATGTATGCACAGGCGATGTTATATTACTGCACAGCCCATGTCATCTCTTGTAATCCCACATGATCTCTCAGTGTTACCTAAATGTATGCACAGGTGATGTAATATTACTGCACAGCCCATGTCACCTCTAGTAATCCTACATGATCTCTCAGCGTTACCTAAATGTATGCACAGGCAATGTTATATTACTGCACAGCCCATGTCACCTCTAGTAATCCCACATGATCTCAGTGTTACCTAAATGTATGCACAGGCGATGTTATATTACTGCACAGCCCATGTCACCTCTAGTAATCCCACATGTTCTCTCTGCGTTACCTAAATGTATGCACAGGAGATGTTATATTACTGCACAGCCCATGTCACCTCTAGTAATCCCACATGATCTCAGTGTTACCTAAATGTATGCACAGGCGATGTTATATTACTGCACAGCCCATGTCACCTCTAGTAATA
This sequence comes from Pseudophryne corroboree, assembly GCF_028390025.1. NCBI lineage: Eukaryota > Metazoa > Chordata > Amphibia > Anura > Myobatrachidae > Pseudophryne > Pseudophryne corroboree. The sequence goes on along the minus strand of NW_026967575.1, from coordinate 452,922 downwards.
CCACATGATCTCTCAGTGTTACCTAAATGTATGCACAGGCGATGTTATATTACTGCACAGCCCATGTCATCTCTAGTAATCCCACATGGTCTCTCAGTGTTACCTAAATGTATGCACAGGAGATGTTATATTACTGCACAGCCCATGTCACCTCTAGTAATCCCACATGTTCTCTCAGTGTTACCTAAATGTATGCACAGGCGATGTTATATTACTGCACAGCCCATGTCACCTCTAGTAATCCCACATGATCTCTCAGTGTTACCTAAATGTATGCACAGGTAATGTTATATTACTGCACAGCCCATGTCATCTCTAGTAATCCCACATGATCTCAGTGTTACCTAAATGTATGCACAGGAGATGTTATATTACTGCACAGCCCATGTCACCTCTAGTAATCCCACATGTTCTCTCAGTGTTACCTAAATGTATGCACAGGCGATGTTATATTACTGCACAGCCCATGTCACCTCTAGTAATCTCACATGATCTCTCAGTGTTACCTAAATGTATGCACAGGCGATGTTATATTACTGCACAGCCCATGTCACCTCAAGTAATCCCACATGATCTCTCAGTGTTACCTAAATGTATGCACAGGCGATGTTATATTACTGCACAGCCCATATCACCTCTAGTAATCCCACATGTTCTCTCAGTGTTACCTAAATGTATGCACAGGCGATGTTATATTACTGCACAGCCCATGTCACCTCTAGTAATCCCACATGATCTCTCAGTGTTACCTAAATGTATGCACAGGCAATGGTATATTACTGCACAGCGCATGTCACCTCTAGTAATCCCACATGATCTCTCAGTGTTACCTAAATGTATGCACAGGTGATGTTATATTACTACACAGCCCATGTCACCTCTAGTAATCCCACATGATCTCAGTGTTACCTAAATGTATGCACAGGAAATGTTATATTACTGCACAGCCCATGTCACCTCTAGTAATCCCACATGATCTCTCAGTGTTACCTAAATGTATGCACAGGCGATGTTATATTACTGCACAGCCCATGTCACCTCTAATAATCCCACATGGTCTCAGTGTTACCTAAATGTATGCACAGGTGATGTTATATTACTGCACAGCCCATGTCACCTCTAGTAATCCCACATGTTCTCTCAGTGTTACCTAAATGTATGCACAGGCGATGTTATATTACTGCACAGCCCATGTCACCTCTAGTAATCCCACATGATCTCTCAGTGTTACCTAAATGTATGCACAGGCGGTGTTATATTACTGCACAGCCCATGTCACCTCTAGCAATCCCACATGATCTCAGTGTTACCTAAATGTATGCACAGGTGATGTTATATTACTGCACAGCCCATATCACCTCTAGTAATCCCATATGATCTCTCAGTGTTACCTAAATGTATGCACAGGCGATGTTATATTACTGCACAGCCCGTGTCACCTCTAGTAATCCCATATGATCTCTCAGTGTTACCTAAATGTATGCACAGGCGATGTTATATTACTGCACAGTCCATGTCACCTCTAGTAATCCCACATGATCTCAGTGTTACCAAAATGTATGCACAGGCGATGTTATATTACTACACAGCCCATATCACCTCTAGTAATCCCACATGATCTCTCAGTGTTACCTAAATGTATGCACAGGCAATGTTATATTACTGCACAGCCCATGTCACCTCTAGTAATCCCACATGATCTCTCAGTGTTACCTAAATGTATGCACAGGCAATGTTATATTACTGCACAGCCCATGTCACATCTAGTAATCCCACATGATCTCTCAGTGTTACCTAAATGTATGCACAGGCGATGTTATATTACTGCACAGCCCATGTCACCTCTAATAATCCCACATGGTCTCAGTGTTACCTAAATGTATGCACATGTGATGTTATATTACTGCACAGCCCATGTCACCTCTAGTAATCCCACATGTTCTCTCAGTGTTACCTAAATGTATGCACAGGTGATGTTATATTACTGCACAGCCCATGTCACCTCTAGTAATCCCACATGATCTCTCAGTGTTACCTAAACGTATGCACAGGCGATGTTATATTACTGCACAGCCCATGTCACCTCTAGTAATCCCACATGATCTCTCAGTGTTACCTAAATGTATGCACAGGCGATGTTATATTACTACACAGCCCATGTCACCTCTATTAATCCCACATGATCTCTCAGTGTTACCTAAATGTATGCACAGGCGATGTTATAATACTGCACAGCCCATGTCACCTCTAGTAATCCCACATGTTCTCTCAGTGTTACCTAAATGTATGCACAGGCGATGTTATATTACTGCACAGCCCATGTCACCTCTAGTAATCCCACATGATCTCTCAGTGTTACCTAAATGTATGCACAGGTGATGTTATATTACTGCACAGCCCATGTCACCTCTAGTAATCCCATATGATCTCTCAGTGTTACGTAAATGTATGCACAGGCGATGTTATATTACTGCACAGCCCATGTCACCTCTAGTAATCCCACATGATCTCAGTGTTACCTAAATGTATGCACAGGCGATGTTATATTACTACACAGCCCATATCACCTCTAGTAATCCCACATGATCTCTCAGTATTACCTAAATGTATGCACAGGAGATGTAATATTACTACACAGCCCATGTCACCTCTAGTAATCCCACATGATGTCTCAGTGTTACCTAAATGTATGCACAGGTGATGTTATATTACTGCACAGCCCATGTCACCTCTAGTAATCCCACATTATCTCAGTGTTACCTAAATGTATGCACAGGCGATGTTATATTACTGCACAGCTCATGTCACCTCTAGTTATCCCACATGTTCTCTCAGTGTTACCTAAATGTATGCACAGGCGATGTTATATTACTGCACAGCCCATGTCACCTCTAGTAATCCCACATGATCTCTCAGTGTTACCTAAATGTATGCACAGGCGATGTTATATTACTGCACAGCCCATGTCGCCTCTAGTAATCCCACATGATCTCAGTGTTACCTAAATGTATGCACAGGTGATGTTATATTACTGCACAGCCCATGTCACCTCTAGTAATCCCATATGATCTCAGTGTTACCTAAATGTATTCACAGGCGATGTTATATTACTGCACACCCAGTGTCACCTCTAGTAATCCCACATGATCTCTCAGTGTTACCTAAATGTATGCACAGGCGATGTTATATTACTGCACAGCCCATGTCACCTCTAGTAATCCCACATGATCTCAGTGTTACCTAAATGTATGCACAGGTGATGTTATATTACTGCACAGCCCATGTCACCTCTAGTAATCCCACATGATCTCAGTGTTACCTAAATGTATGCACAGGCGATGTTATATTACTGCACAGCCCATGTCATCTCTAGTAATCCCACATGATCTCTCCGTGTTACCTAAACGTATGCACAGGCGGTGTTATATTACTGCACAGCCCATGTCACCTCTAGTAATCCTACATGATCTCAGTGTAACCTAAATGTATGCACAGGTGATGTTATATTACTGCACAGCCCATGTCATCTCTAGTAATCCCACATGATCTTTCAGTGTTACCTAAATGTATGCACAGGTAATGTTATATTACTGCACAGCCCATGTCACCTCTAGTAATCCCACATGATCTCAGTGTTACCTAAATGTATGCACATGTGATGTTATATTACTGTACAGCCCATGTCACCTCTAGTAATCCCACATGATCTCTCAGTGTTACCTAAATGTATGCACAGGTAATGTTATATTACTGCACAGCCCATGTCATCTCTAGTAATCCCACATGATCTCAGTGTTACCTAAATGTATGCACAGGAGATGTTATATTACTGCACAGCCCATGTCACCTCTAGTAATCCCACATGTTCTCTCAGTGTTACCTAAATGTATGCACAGGCGATGTTATATTACTGCACAGCCCATGTCACCTCTAGTAATCCCACATGATCTCTCAGTGTTACCTAAATGTATGCACAGGCGATGTTATATTACTGCACAACCCATGTCATCTCTTGTAATCCCACATGATCTCTCAGTGTTACCTAAATGTATGCACAGGTGATGTAATATTACTGCACAGCCCATGTCACCTCTAGTAATCCTACATGATCTCTCAGCGTTACCTAAATGTATGCACAGGCAATGTTATATTACTGCACAGCCCATGTCACCTCTAGTAATCCCACATGATCTCAGTGTTACCTAAATGTATGCACAGGCGATGTTATATTACTGCACAGCCCATGTCACCTCTAGTAATCCCACATGTTCTCTCTGCGTTACCTAAATGTATGCACAGGAGATGTTATATTACTGCACAGCCCATGTCACCTCTAGTAATCCCACATGATCTCAGTGTTACCTAAATGTATGCACAGGCGATGTTATATTACTGCACAGCCCATGTCACCTCTAGTAATACCACATGATCTCTCAGTGTTACCTAAATGTATGCACAGGCGATGTTATATTACTGCACAGCCCATGTCATCTCTAGTAATCCCACATGATCTCTCAGTGTTACCTAAATGTATGCACAGGAGATGTTATATTACTGCACAGCCCATGTCACCTCTAGTAATCCCACATGTTCTCTCAGTGTTACCTAAATGTATGCACAGGCGATGTTATATTACTGCACAGCCCATGTCATCTCTAGTAATCCCACATGATCTCAGTGTTACCTAAATGTATGCACAGGAGATGTTATATTACTGCACAGCCCATGTCACCTCTAGTAATCCCACATGTTCTCTCAGTGTTACCTAAATGTATGCACAGGCGATGTTATATTACTGCACAGCCCATGTCACCTCTAGTAATCCCACATGATCTCTCAGTGTTACCTAAATGTATGCACAGGCGATGTTATATTACTGCACAGCCCATGTCATCTCTTGTAATCCCACATGATCTCTCAGTGTTACCTAAATGTATGCACAGGTGATGTAATATTACTGCACAGCCCATGTCACCTCTAGTAATCCCACATGATCTCAGTGTTACCTAAATGTATGCACAGGCGATGTTATATTACTGCACAGCCCATGTCACCTCTAGTAATCCCACATGTTCTCTCTGCGTTACCTAAATGTATGCACAGGAGATGTTATATTACTGCACAGCCCATGTCACCTCTAGTAATCCCACATGATCTCAGTGTTACCTAAATGTATGCACAGGCGATGTTATATTACTGCACAGCCCATGTCACCTCTAGTAATACCACATGATCTCTCAGTGTTACCTAAACGTATGCACAGGCGATGTTATATTACTGCACAACCCATGTCATCTCTAGTAATCCCACATGGTCTCTCAGTGTTACCTAAATGTATGCACAGGAGATGTTATATTACTGCACAGCCCATGTCACCTCTAGTAATCCCACATGTTCTCTCAGTGTTACCTAAATGTATGCACAGGCGATGTTATATTACTGCACAGCCCATGTCACCTCTAGTAATCCCACATGATCTCTCAGTGTTACCTAAATGTATGCACAGGTAATGTTATATTACTGCACAGCCCATGTCATCTCTAGTAATCCCACATGATCTCAGTGTTACCTAAATGTATGCACAGGAGATGTTATATTACTGCACAGCCCATGTCACCTCTAGTAATCCCACATGTTCTCTCAGTGTTACCTAAATGTATGCACAGGCGATGTTATGTTACTGCACAGCCCATGTCACCTCTAGTAATCCCACATGATCTCTCAGTGTTACCTAAATGTATGCACAGGCGATGTTATATTACTGCACAGCCCATGTCACCTCAAGTAATCCCACATGATCTCTCAGTGTTACCTAAATGTATGCACAGGCGATGTTATATTACTGCACAGCCCATATCACCTCTAGTAATCCCACATGTTCTCTCAGTGTTACCTAAATGTATGCACAGGCAATGTTATATTACTGCACAGCGCATGTCACCTCTAGTAATCCCACATGATCTCTCAGTGTTACCTAAATGTATGCACAGGTGATGTTATATTACTACACAGCCCATGTCACCTCTAGTAATCCCACATGATCTCAGTGTTACCTAAATGTATGCACAGGAAATGTTATATTACTGCACAGCCCATGTCACCTCTAGTAATCCCACATGATCTCTCAGTGTTACCTAAATGTATGCACAGGCGATGTTATATTACTGCACAGCCCATGTCATCTCTTGTAATCCCACATGATCTCTCAGTGTTACCTAAATGTATGCACAGGTGATGTAATATTACTGCACAGCCCATGTCACCTCTAGTAATCCTACATGATCTCTCAGCGTTACCTAAATGTATGCACAGGCAATGTTATATTACTGCACAGCCCATGTCACCTCTAGTAATCCCACATGATCTCAGTGTTACCTAAATGTATGCACAGGCGATGTTATATTACTGCACAGCCCATGTCACCTCTAGTAATCCCACATGTTCTCTCTGCGTTACCTAAATGTATGCACAGGAGATGTTATATTACTGCACAGCCCATGTCACCTCTAGTAATCCCACATGATCTCAGTGTTACCTAAATGTATGCACAGGCGATGTTATATTACTGCACAGCCCATGTCACCTCTAGTAATACCACATGATCTCTCAGTGTTACCTAAATGTATGCACAGGCGATGTTATATTACTGCACAGCCCATGTCATCTCTAGTAATCCCACATGGTCTCTCAGTGTTACCTAAATGTATGCACAGGAGATGTTATATTACTGCACAGCCCATGTCACCTCTAGTAATCCCACATGTTCTCTCAGTGTTACCTAAATGTATGCACAGGCGATGTTATATTACTGCACAGCCCATGTCACCTCTAGTAATCCCACATGATCTCTCAGTGTTACCTAAATGTATGCACAGGTAATGTTATATTACTGCACAGCCCATGTCATCTCTAGTAATCCCACATGATCTCAGTGTTACCTAAATGTATGCACAGGAGATGTTATATTACTGCACAGCCCATGTCACCTCTAGTAATCCCACATGTTCTCTCAGTGTTACCTAAATGTATGCACAGGCGATGTTATATTACTGCACAGCCCATGTCACCTCTAGTAATCTCACATGATCTCTCAGTGTTACCTAAATGTATGCACAGGCGATGTTATATTACTGCACAGCCCATGTCACCTCAAGTAATCCCACATGATCTCTCAGTGTTACCTAAATGTATGCACAGGCGATGTTATATTACTGCACAGCCCATATCACCTCTAGTAATCCCACATGTTCTCTCAGTGTTACCTAAATGTATGCACAGGCGATGTTATATTACTGCACAGCCCATGTCACCTCTAGTAATCCCACATGATCTCTCAGTGTTACCTAAATGTATGCACAGGCAATGTTATATTACTGCACAGCGCATGTCACCTCTAGTAATCCCACATGATCTCTCAGTGTTACCTAAATGTATGCACAGGTGATGTTATATTACTACACAGCCCATGTCACCTCTAGTAATCCCACATGATCTCAGTGTTACCTAAATGTATGCACAGGAAATGTTATATTACTGCACAGCCCATGTCACCTCTAGTAATCCCACATGATCTCTCAGTGTTACCTAAATGTATGCACAGGCGATGTTATATTACTGCACAGCCCATGTCACCTCTAATAATCCCACATGGTCTCAGTGTTACCTAAATGTATGCACAGGTGATGTTATATTACTGCACAGCCCATGTCACCTCTAGTAATCCCACATGTTCTCTCAGTGTTACCTAAATGTATGCACAGGCGATGTTATATTACTGCACAGCCCATGTCACCTCTAGTAATCCCACATGATCTCTCAGTGTTACCTAAATGTATGCACAGGCGGTGTTATATTACTGCACAGCCCATGTCACCTCTAGCAATCCCACATGATCTCAGTGTTACCTAAATGTATGCACAGGTGATGTTATATTACTGCACAGCCCATATCACCTCTAGTAATCCCATATGATCTCTCAGTGTTACCTAAATGTATGCACAGGCGATGTTATATTACTGCACAGCCCGTGTCACCTCTAGTAATCCCATATGATCTCTCAGTGTTACCTAAATGTATGCACAGGCGATGTTATATTACTGCACAGTCCATGTCACCTCTAGTAATCCCACATGATCTCAGTGTTACCAAAATGTATGCACAGGCGATGTTATATTACTACACAGCCCATATCACCTCTAGTAATCCCACATGATCTCTCAGTGTTACCTAAATGTATGCACAGGCAATGTTATATTACTGCACAGCCCATGTCACCTCTAGTAATCCCACATGATCTCTCAGTGTTACCTAAATGTATGCACAGGCAATGTTATATTACTGCACAGCCCATGTCACATCTAGTAATCCCACATGATCTCTCAGTGTTACCTAAATGTATGCACAGGCGATGTTATATTACTGCACAGCCCATGTCACCTCTAATAATCCCACATGGTCTCAGTGTTACCTAAATGTATGCACATGTGATGTTATATTACTGCACAGCCCATGTCACCTCTAGTAATCCCACATGTTCTCTCAGTGTTACCTAAATGTATGCACAGGTGATGTTATATTACTGCACAGCCCATGTCACCTCTAGTAATCCCACATGATCTCTCAGTGTTACCTAAACGTATGCACAGGCGATGTTATATTACTGCACAGCCCATGTCACCTCTAGTAATCCCACATGATCTCTCAGTGTTACCTAAATGTATGCACAGGCGATGTTATATTACTACACAGCCCATGTCACCTCTATTAATCCCACATGATCTCTCAGTGTTACCTAAATGTATGCACAGGCGATGTTATAATACTGCACAGCCCATGTCACCTCTAGTAATCCCACATGTTCTCTCAGTGTTACCTAAATGTATGCACAGGCGATGTTATATTACTGCACAGCCCATGTCACCTCTAGTAATCCCACATGATCTCTCAGTGTTACCTAAATGTATGCACAGGTGATGTTATATTACTGCACAGCCCATGTCACCTCTAGTAATCCCATATGATCTCTCAGTGTTACGTAAATGTATGCACAGGCGATGTTATATTACTGCACAGCCCATGTCACCTCTAGTAATCCCACATGATCTCAGTGTTACCTAAATGTATGCACATGTGATGTTATATTACTACACAGCCCATATCACCTCTAGTAATCCCACATGATCTCTCAGTATTACCTAAATGTATGCACAGGAGATGTAATATTACTACACAGCCCATGTCACCTCTAGTAATCCCACATGATGTCTCAGTGTTACCTAAATGTATGCACAGGTGATGTTATATTACTGCACAGCCCATGTCACCTCTAGTAATCCCACATTATCTCAGTGTTACCTAAATGTATGCACAGGCGATGTTATATTACTGCACAGCTCATGTCACCTCTAGTAATCCCACATGTTCTCTCAGTGTTACCTAAATGTATGCACAGGCGATGTTATATTACTGCACAGCCCATGTCACCTCTAGTAATCCCACATGATCTCTCAGTGTTACCTAAATGTATGCACAGGCGATGTTATATTACTGCACAGCCCATGTCGCCTCTAGTAATCCCACATGATCTCAGTGTTACCTAAATGTATGCACAGGTGATGTTATATTACTGCACAGCCCATGTCACCTCTAGTAATCCCATATGATCTCAGTGTTACCTAAATGTATTCACAGGCGATGTTATATTACTGCACACCCCGTGTCACCTCTAGTAATCCCACATGATCTCTCAGTGTTACCTAAATGTATGCACAGGCGATGTTATATTACTGCACAGCCCATGTCACCTCTAGTAATCCCACATGATCTCAGTGTTACCTAAATGTATGCACAGGTGATGTTATATTACTGCACAGCCCATGTCACCTCTAGTAATCCCACATGATCTCAGTGTTACCTAAATGTATGCACAGGCGATGTTATATTACTGCACAGCCCATGTCATCTCTAGTAATCCCACATGATCTCTCCGTGTTACCTAAACGTATGCACAGGCGGTGTTATATTACTGCACAGCCCATGTCACCTCTAGTAATCCTACATGATCTCAGTGTAACCTAAATGTATGCACAGGTGATGTTATATTACTGCACAGCCCATGTCATCTCTAGTAATCCCACATGATCTTTCAGTGTTACCTAAATGTATGCACAGGAGATGTTATATTACTGCACAGCCCATGTCACCTCTAGTAATCCCACATGATCTCAGTGTTATGTAAATGTATGCACAGGCGATGTTATATTACTGCACAGCCCATGTCACCTCTAGTGATCCCACATGGTCTCATTGTTATCTAAATGTATGCACAGGCAATGTTATATTACTGCACAGCCCATGTCACCTCTAGTAATCCCACATGATCTCTCAGTGTTACCTAAATGTATGCACAGGCGATGTTATATTACTGCACAGCCCATGTCACCTCTAGTAATCCCACATGATCTCAGTGTTACCTAAATGTATGCACATGTGATGTTATATTACTGTACAGCCCATGTCACCTCTAGTAATCCCACATGATCTCTCAGTGTTACCTAAATGTATGCACAGGTAATGTTATATTACTGCACAGCCCATGTCATCTCTAGTAATCCCACATGATCTCAGTGTTACCTAAATGTATGCACAGGAGATGTTATATTACTGCACAGCCCATGTCACCTCTAGTAATCCCACATGTTCTCTCAGTGTTACCTAAATGTATGCACAGGCGATGTTATATTACTGCACAGCCCATGTCACCTCTAGTAATCCCACATGATCTCTCAGTGTTACCTAAATGTATGCACAGGCGATGTTATATTACTGCACAACCCATGTCATCTCTTGTAATCCCACATGATCTCTCAGTGTTACCTAAATGTATGCACAGGTGATGTAATATTACTGCACAGCCCATGTCACCTCTAGTAATCCTACATGATCTCTCAGCGTTACCTAAATGTATGCACAGGCGATGTTATATTACTGCACAGCCCATGTCATCTCTTGTAATCCCACATGATCTCTCAGTGTTACCTAAATGTATGCACAGGTGATGTAATATTACTGCACAGCCCATGTCACCTCTAGTAATCCCACATGTTCTCTCTGCGTTACCTAAATGTATGCACAGGAGATGTTATATTACTGCACAGCCCATGTCACCTCTAGTAATCCCACATGATCTCAGTGTTACCTAAATGTATGCACAGGCGATGTTATATTACTGCACAGCCCATGTCACCTCTAGTAATCCCACATGTTCTCTCTGCGTTACCTAAATGTATGCACAGGAGATGTTATATTACTGCACAGCCCATGTCACCTCTAGTAATCCCACATGATCTCAGTGTTACCTAAATGTATGCACAGGCGATGTTATATTACTGCACAGCCCATGTCACCTCTAGTAATACCACATGATCTCTCAGTGTTACCTAAATGTATGCACAGGCGATGTTATATTACTGCACAGCCCATGTCATCTCTAGTAATCCCACATGATCTCTCAGTGTTACCTAAATGTATGCACAGGAGATGTTATATTACTGCACAGCCCATGTCACCTCTAGTAATCCCACATGTTCTCTCAGTGTTACCTAAATGTATGCACAGGCGATGTTATATTACTGCACAGCCCATGTCATCTCTAGTAATCCCACATGATCTCAGTGTTACCTAAATGTATGCACAGGAGATGTTATATTACTGCACAGCCCATGTCACCTCTAGTAATCCCACATGTTCTCTCAGTGTTACCTAAATGTATGCACAGGCGATGTTATATTACTGCACAGCCCATGTCACCTCTAGTAATCCCACATGATCTCTCAGTGTTACCTAAATGTATGCACAGGCGATGTTATATTACTGCACAGCCCATGTCATCTCTTGTAATCCCACATGATCTCTCAGTGTTACCTAAATGTATGCACAGGTGATGTAATATTACTGCACAGCCCATGTCACCTCTAGTAATCCCACATGATCTCAGTGTTACCTAAATGTATGCACAGGCGATGTTATATTACTGCACAGCCCATGTCACCTCTAGTAATCCCACATGTTCTCTCTGCGTTACCTAAATGTATGCACAGGAGATGTTATATTACTGCACAGCCCATGTCACCTCTAGTAATCCCACATGATCTCAGTGTTACCTAAATGTATGCACAGGCGATGTTATATTACTGCACAGCCCATGTCACCTCTAGTAATACCACATGATCTCTCAGTGTTACCTAAATGTATGCACAGGCGATGTTATATTACTGCACAACCCATGTCATCTCTAGTAATCCCACATGGTCTCTCAGTGTTACCTAAATGTATGCACAGGAGATGTTATATTACTGCACAGCCCATGTCACCTCTAGTAATCCCACATGTTCTCTCAGTGTTACCTAAATGTATGCACAGGCGATGTTATATTACTGCACAGCCCATGTCACCTCTAGTAATCCCACATGATCTCTCAGTGTTACCTAAATGTATGCACAGGTAATGTTATATTACTGCACAGCCCATGTCATCTCTAGTAATCCCACATGATCTCAGTGTTACCTAAATGTATGCACAGGAGATGTTATATTACTGCACAGCCCATGTCACCTCTAGTAATCCCACATGTTCTCTCAGTGTTACCTAAATGTATGCACAGGCGATGTTATGTTACTGCACAGCCCATGTCACCTCTAGTAATCCCACATGATCTCTCAGTGTTACCTAAATGTATGCACAGGCGATGTTATATTACTGCACAGCCCATGTCACCTCAAGTAATCCCACATGATCTCTCAGTGTTACCTAAATGTATGCACAGGCGATGTTATATTACTGCACAGCCCATATCACCTCTAGTAATCCCACATGTTCTCTCAGTGTTACCTAAATGTATGCACAGGCAATGTTATATTACTGCACAGCGCATGTCACCTCTAGTAATCCCACATGATCTCTCAGTGTTACCTAAATGTATGCACAGGTGATGTTATATTACTACACAGCCCATGTCACCTCTAGTAATCCCACATGATCTCAGTGTTACCTAAATGTATGCACAGGAAATGTTATATTACTGCACAGCCCATGTCACCTCTAGTAATCCCACATGATCTCTCAGTGTTACCTAAATGTATGCACAGGCGATGTTATATTACTGCACAGCCCATGTCACCTCTAATAATCCCACATGGTCTCAGTGTTACCTAAATGTATGCACAGGTGATGTTATATTACTGCACAGCCCATGTCACCTCTAGTAATCCCACATGTTCTCTCAGTGTTACCTAAATGTATGCACAGGCGATGTTATATTACTGCACAGCCCATGTCACCTCTAGTAATCCCACATGATCTCTCAGTGTTACCTAAATGTATGCACAGGCGGTGTTATATTACTGCACAGCCCATGTCACCTCTAGCAATCCCACATGATCTCAGTGTTACCTAAATGTATGCACAGGTGATGTTATATTACTGCACAGCCCATATCACCTCTAGTAATCCCATATGATCTCTCAGTGTTACGTAAATGTATGCACAGGCGATGTTATATTACTGCACAGCCCGTGTCACCTCTAGTAATCCCATATGATCTCTCAGTGTTACCTAAATGTATGCACAGGCGATGTTATATTACTGCACAGTCCATGTCACCTCTAGTAATCCCACATGATCTCAGTGTTACCAAAATGTATGCACAGGCGATGTTATATTACTACACAGCCCATATCACCTCTAGTAATCCCACATGATCTCTCAGTGTTACCTAAATGTATGCACAGGCAATGTTATATTACTGCACAGCCCATGTCACCTCTAGTAATCCCACATGATCTCTCAGTGTTACCTAAATGTATGCACAGGCAATGTTATATTACTGCACAGCCCATGTCACATCTAGTAATCCCACATGATCTCTCAGTGTTACCTAAATGTATGCACAGGCGATGTTATATTACTGCACAGCCCATGTCACCTCTAATAATCCCACATGGTCTCAGTGTTACCTAAATGTATGCACATGTGATGTTATATTACTGCACAGCCCATGTCACCTCTAGTAATCCCACATGTTCTCTCAGTGTTACCTAAATGTATGCACAGGTGATGTTATATTACTGCACAGCCCATGTCACCTCTAGTAATCCCACATGATCTCTCAGTGTTACCTAAACGTATGCACAGGCGATGTTATATTACTGCACAGCCCATGTCACCTCTAGTAATCCCACATGATCTCTCAGTGTTACCTAAATGTATGCACAGGCGATGTTATATTACTACACAGCCCATGTCACCTCTATTAATCCCACATGATCTCTCAGTGTTACCTAAATGTATGCACAGGCGATGTTATAATACTGCACAGCCCATGTCACCTCTAGTAATCCCACATGTTCTCTCAGTGTTACCTAAATGTATGCACAGGCGATGTTATATTACTGCACAGCCCATGTCACCTCTAGTAATCCCACATGATCTCTCAGTGTTACCTAAATGTATGCACAGGTGATGTTATATTACTGCACAGCCCATGTCACCTCTAGTAATCCCATATGATCTCTCAGTGTTACGTAAATGTATGCACAGGCGATGTTATATTACTGCACAGCCCATGTCACCTCTAGTAATCCCACATGATCTCAGTGTTACCTAAATGTATGCACAGGCGATGTTATATTACTACACAGCCCATATCACCTCTAGTAATCCCACATGATCTCTCAGTATTACCTAAATGTATGCACAGGAGATGTAATATTACTACACAGCCCATGTCACCTCTAGTAATCCCACATGATGTCTCAGTGTTACCTAAATGTATGCACAGGTGATGTTATATTACTGCACAGCCCATGTCACCTCTAGTAATCCCACATTATCTCAGTGTTACCTAAATGTATGCACAGGCGATGTTATATTACTGCACAGCTCATGTCACCTCTAGTAATCCCACATGATCTCTCAGTGTTACCTAAATGTATGCACAGGCGATGTTATATTACTGCACAGCCCATGTCATCTCTAGTAATCCCACATGATCTTTCAGTGTTACCTAAATGTATGCACAGGCGATGTTATATTACTGCACGGCCCATGTCACCTCTAGTAATCCCACATGATCTCAGTGTTACCTAAATGTATGCACAGGCGATGTTATATTACTGCACAGCCCATGTCACCTCTAGTAATCCCACATGATCTCTCAGTGTTACCTAAATATATGCACAGGCGATGTTATATTACTGCACAGCCCATGTCACCTCTAGTAATCCCACATGATCTCTCAGTGTTACCTAAATGTATGCACAGGCGATGTTATATTACTGCACAGCCCATGTCACCTCTAGTAATCCCACATGATCTCTCAGTGTTACCTAAATGTATGCACAGGTGATGTTATATTACTGCACAGCCCATGTCACCTCTAGTAATCCCACATGATCTCAGTGTTACCTAAATGTATGCACAGGTGATGTTATATTACTGCACAGCCCATGTCACCTCTAGTAATCCCACATGATCTCAGTGTTACCTAAATGTATGCACAGGTGATGTTATATTACTGCACAGCCCATGTCATCTCTAGTAATCCCACATGATCTCAGTGTTACCTAAATGTATGCACAGGTGATGTTATATTACTGCACAGCCCATGTCACCTCTAGTAATCCCACATGATCTCTCAGTGTTACCTAAATATATGCACAGGAGATGTTATATTACTGCACAGCCCATGTCACCTATAGTAATCCCACATGATCTCAGTGTTACCTAAATGTATGCACAGGCGATGTTATATTACTGCACAGCCCATGTCACCTCTAGTAATACCACATGATCTCTCAGTGTTACCTAAATGTATGCACAGGCGATGTTATATTACTGCACAGCCCATGTCATCTCTAGTAATCCCACATGATCTCTCAGTGTTACCTAAATGTATGCACAGGAGATGTTATATTACTGCACAGCCCATGTCACCTCTAGTAATACCACATGTTCTCTCAGTGTTACCTAAATGTATGCACAGGCGATGTTATATTACTGCACAGCCCATGTCATCTCTAGTAATCCCACATGATCTCTCAGTGTTACCTAAATGTATGCACAGGAGATGTTATATTACTGCACAGCCCATGTCACCTCTAGTAATCCCACATGTTCTCTCAGTGTTACCTAAATGTATGCACAGGCGATGTTATATTACTGCACAGCCCATGTCATCTCTAGTAATCCCACATGATCTCAGTGTTACCTAAATGTATGCACAGGAGATGTTATATTACTGCACAGCCCATGTCACCTCTAGTAATCCCACATGATCTCAGTGTTACCTAAATGTATGCACAGGAGATGTTATATTACTGCACAGCCCATGTCACCTCTAGTAATCCCACATGTTCTCTCAGTGTTACCTAAATGTATGCACAGGCGATGTTATATTACTGCACAGCCCATGTCACCTCTAGTAATCCCACATGATCTCAGTGTTACCTAAATGTATGCACAGGAGATGTTATATTACTGCACAGCCCATGTCACCTCTAGTAATCCCACATGTTCTCTCAGTGTTACCTAAATGTATGCACAGGCGATGTTATATTACTGCACAGCCCATGTCACCTCTAGTAATCCCACATGATCTCTCAGTGTTACCTAAATGTATGCACAGGCGATGTTATATTACTGCACAGCCCATGTCACCTCAAGTAATCCCACATGATCTCTCAGTGTTACCTAAATGTATGCACAGGCGATGTTATATTACTGCACAGCCCATATCACCTCTAGTAATCCCACATGTTCTCTCAGTGTTACCTAAATGTATGCACAGGCGATGTTATATTACTGCACAGCCCATGTCACCTCTAGTAATCCCACATGATCTCTCAGTGTTACCTAAATGTATGCACAGGCAATGTTATATTACTGCACAGCGCATGTCACCTCTAGTAATCCCACATGATCTCTCAGTGTTACCTAAATGTATGCACAGGTGATGTTATATTACTACACAGCCCATGTCACCTCTAGTAATCCCACATGATCTCTCAGTGTTACCTAAATGTATGCACAGGAAATGTTATATTACTGCACAGCCCATGTCACCTCTAGTAATCCCACATGATCTCTCAGTGTTACCTAAATGTATGCACAGGCGATGTTATATTACTGCACAGCCCATGTCACCTCTAATAATCCCACATGGTCTCAGTGTTACCTAAATGTATGCACAGGTGATGTTATATTACTGCACAGCCCATGTCACCTCTAGTAATCCCACATGTTCTCTCAGTGTTACCTAAATGTATGCACAGGCGATGTTATATTACTGCACAGCCCATGTCACCTCTAGTAATCCCACATGATCTCTCAGTGTTACCTAAATGTATGCACAGGCGGTGTTATATTACTGCACAGCCCATGTCACCTCTAGCAATCCCACATGATCTCAGTATTACCTAAATGTATGCACAGGTGATGTTATATTACTGCACAGCCCATATAACCTCTAGTAATCCCATATGATCTCTCAGTGTTACCTAAATGTATGCACAGGCGATGTTATATTACTGCACAGCCCGTGTCACCTCTTGTAATCCCATATGATCTCTCAGTGTTACCTAAATGTATGCACAGGCGATGTTATATTACTGCACAGTCCATGTCACCTCTAGTAATCCCACATGATCTTAGTGTTACCAAAATGTATGCACAGGCGATGTTATATTACTACACAGCCCATATCACCTCTAGTAATCCCACATGATCTCTCAGTGTTACCTAAATGTATGCACAGGCAATGTTATATTACTGCACAGCCCATGTCACATCTAGTAATCCCACATGATCTCTCAGTGTTACCTAAATGTATGCACAGGCGATGTTATATTACTGCACAGCCCATGTCACCTCTAATAATCCCACATGGTCTCAGTGTTACCTAAATGTATGCACATGTGATGTTATATTACTGCACAGCCCATGTCACCTCTAGTAATCCCACATGTTCTCTCAGTGTTACCTAAATGTATGCACAGGTGATGTTATATTACTGCACAGCCCATGTCACCTCTAGTAATCCCACATGATCTCTCAGTGTTACCTAAACGTATGCACAGGCGATGTTATATTACTGCACAGCCCATGTCACCTCTAGTAATCCCACATGATCTCTCAGTGTTACCTAAATGTATGCACAGGCAATGTTATATTACTACACAGCCCATGTCACCTCTATTAATCCCACATGATCTCTCAGTGTTACCTAAATGTATGCACAGGCGATGTTATAATACTGCACAGCCCATGTCACCTCTAGTAATCCCACATGTTCTCTCAGTGTTACCTAAATGTATGCACAGGCGATGTTATATTACTGCACAGCCCATGTCACCTCTAGTAATCCCACATGATCTCAGTGTTACCTAAATGTATGCACAGGAGATGTTATATTACTGCACAGCCCATGTCACCTCAAGTAATCCCACATGATCTCTCAGTGTTACCTAAATGTATGCACAGGCGATGTTATATTACTGCACAGCCCATGTCACCTCTAGTAATCCCACATGATCTCTCAGTGTTACCTAAATGTATGCACAGGTAATGTTATATTACTGCACAGCCCATGTCATCTCTAGTAATCCCACATGGTCTCTCAGTGTTACCTAAATGTATGCACAGGAGATGTTATATTACTGCACAGCCCATGTCACCTCTAGTAATCCCACATGTTCTCTCAGTGTTACCTAAATGTATGCACAGGCGATGTTATATTACTGCACAGCCCATGTCACCTCTAGTAATCCCACATGATCTCTCAGTGTTACCTAAATGTATGCACAGGTAATGTTATATTACTGCACAGCCCATGTCATCTCTAGTAATCCCACATGATCTCAGTGTTACCTAAATGTATGCACAGGAGATGTTATATTACTGCACAGCCCATGTCACCTCTAGTAATCCCACATGTTCTCTCAGTGTTACCTAAATGTATGCACAGGCGATGTTATATTACTGCACAGCCCATGTCACCTCTAGTAATCCCACATGATCTCTCAGTGTTACCTAAATGTATGCACAGGCGATGTTATATTACTGCACAGCCCATGTCACCTCAAGTAATCCCACATGATCTCTCAGTGTTACCTAAATGTATGCACAGGCGATGTTATATTACTGCACAGCCCATATCACCTCTAGTAATCCCACATGTTCTCTCAGTGTTACCTAAATGTATGCACAGGCGATGTTATATTACTGCACAGCCCATGTCACCTCTAGTAATCCCACATGATCTCTCAGTGTTACCTAAATGTATGCACAGGCAATGTTATATTACTGCACAGCGCATGTCACCTCTAGTAATCCCACATGATCTCTCAGTGTTACCTAAATGTATGCACAGGTGATGTTATATTACTACACAGCCCATGTCACCTCTAGTAATCCCACATGATCTCAGTGTTACCTAAATGTATGCACAGGAAATGTTACATTACTGCACAGCCCATGTCACCTCTAGTAATCCCACATGATCTCTCAGTGTTACCTAAATGTATGCACAGGCGATGTTTTATTACTGCACAGCCCATGTCACCTCTAATAATCCCACATGGTCTCAGTGTTACCTAAATGTATGCACAGGTGATGTTATATTACTGCACAGCCCATGTCACCTCTAGTAATCCCACATGTTCTCTCAGTGTTACCTAAATGTATGCACAGGCGATGTTATATTACTGCACAGCCCATGTCACCTCTAGTAATCCCACATGATCTCTCAGTGTTACCTAAATGTATGCACAGGCGGTGTTATATTACTGCACAGCCCATGTCACCTCTAGCAATCCCACATGATCTCAGTGTTACCTAAATGTATGCACAGGTGATGTTATATTACTGCACAGCCCATATCACCTCTAGTAATCCCATATGATCTCTCAGTGTTACCTAAATGTATGCACAGGCGATGTTATATTACTGCACAGCCCGTGTCACCTCTAGTAATCCCATATGATCTCTCAGTGTTACCTAAATGTATGCACAGGCGATGTTATATTACTGCACAGTCCATGTCACCTCTAGTAATCCCACATGATCTCAGTGTTACCAAAATGTATGCACAGGCGATGTTATATTACTACACAGCCCATATCACCTCTAGTAATCCCACATGATCTCTCAGTGTTACCTAAATGTATGCACAGGCAATGTTATATTACTGCACAGCCCATGTCACCTCTAGTAATCCCACATGATCTCTCAGTGTTACCTAAATGTATGCACAGGCAATGTTATATTACTGCACAGCCCATGTCACATCTAGTAATCCCACATGATCTCTCAGTGTTACCTAAATGTATGCACAGGCGATGTTATATTACTGCACAGCCCATGTCACCTCTAATAATCCCACATGGTCTCAGTGTTACCTAAATGTATGCACATGTGATGTTATATTACTGCACAGCCCATGTCACCTCTAGTAATCCCACATGTTCTCTCAGTGTTACCTAAATGTATGCACAGGTGATGTTATATTACTGCACAGCCCATGTCACCTCTAGTAATCCCACATGATCTCTCAGTGTTACCTAAACGTATGCACAGGCGATGTTATATTACTGCACAGCCCATGTCACCTCTAGTAATCCCACATGATCTCTCAGTGTTACCTAAATGTATGCACAGGCGATGTTATATTACTACACAGCCCATGTCACCTCTATTAATCCCACATGATCTCTCAGTGTTACCTAAATGTATGCACAGGCGATGTTATAATACTGCACAGCCCATGTCACCTCTAGTAATCCCACATGTTCTCTCAGTGTTACCTAAATGTATGCACAGGCGATGTTATATTACTGCACAGCCCATGTCACCTCTAGTAATCCCACATGATCTCTCAGTGTTACCTAAATGTATGCACAGGTGATGTTATATTACTGCACAGCCCATGTCACCTCTAGTAATCCCACATGATCTCAGTGTTACCTAAATGTATGCACAGGCGATGTTATATTACTACACAGCCCATATCACCTCTAGTAATCCCACATGATCTCTCAGTATTACCTAAATGTATGCACAGGAGATGTAATATTACTACACAGCCCATGTCACCTCTAGTAATCCCACATGATGTCTCAGTGTTACCTAAATGTATGCACAGGTGATGTTATATTACTGCACAGCCCATGTCACCTCTAGTAATCCCACATTATCTCAGTGTTACCTAAATGTATGCACAGGCGATGTTATATTACTGCACAGCTCATGTCACCTCTAGTAATCCCACATGATCTCTCAGTGTTACCTAAATGTATGCACAGGCGATGTTATATTACTGCACAGCCCATGTCACCTCTAGTAATCCCACATGATCTCAGTGTTACCTAAATGTATGCACAGGCGATGTTATATTACTGCACAGCCGATGTCACCTCTAGTAATCCCACATGATCTCTCAGTGTTACCTAAATATATGCACAGGCGATGTTATATTACTGCACAGCCCATGTCACCTCTAGTAATCCCACATGATCTCTCAGTGTTACCTAAATGTATGCACAGGCGATGTTATATTACTGCACAGCCCATGTCACCTCTAGTAATCCCACATGATCTCTCAGTGTTACCTAAATGTATGCACAGGTGATGTTATATTACTGCACAGCCCATGTCACCTCTAGTAATCCCACATGATCTCAGTGTTACCTAAATGTATGCACAGGTGATGTTATATTACTGCACAGCCCATGTCACCTCTAGTAATCCCACATGATCTCAGTGTTACCTAAATGTATGCACAGGTGATGTTATATTACTGCACAGCCCATGTCATCTCTAGTAATCCCACATGATCTCAGTGTTACCTAAATGTATGCACAGGTGATGTTATATTACTGCACAGCCCATGTCACCTCTAGTAATCCCACATGATCTCTCAGTGTTACCTAAATATATGCACAGGAGATGTTATATTACTGCACAGCCCATGTCACCTCTAGTAATCCCACATGATCTCAGTGTTACCTAAATGTATGCACAGGCGATGTTATATTACTGCACAGCCCATGTCACCTCTAGTAATACCACATGATCTCAGTGTTACCTAAATGTATGCACAGGCGATGTTATATTACTGCACAGCCCATGTCACCTCTAGTAATCCCACATGATCTCTCAGTGTTACCTAAATGTATGCACAGGAGATGTTATATTACTGCACAGCCCATGTCACCTCTAGTAATACCACATGTTCTCTCAGTGTTACCTAAATGTATGCACAGGCGATGTTATATTACTGCACAGCCCATGTCATCTCTAGTAATCCCACATGATCTCTCAGTGTTACCTAAATGTATGCACAGGAGATGTTATATTACTGCACAGCCCATGTCACCTCTAGTAATCCCACATGTTCTCTCAGTGTTACCTAAATGTATGCACAGGCGATGTTATATTACTGCACAGCCCATGTCATCTCTAGTAATCCCACATGATCTCAGTGTTACCTAAATGTATGCACAGGAGATGTTATATTACTGCACAGCCCATGTCACCTCTAGTAATCCCACATGATCTCAGTGTTACCTAAATGTATGCACAGGAGATGTTATATTACTGCACAGCCCATGTCACCTCTAGTAATCCCACATGTTCTCTCAGTGTTACCTAAATGTATGCACAGGCGATGTTATATTACTGCACAGCCCATGTCACCTCAAGTAATCCCACATGATCTCTCAGTGTTACCTAAATGTATGCACAGGCGATGTTATATTACTGCACAGCCCATATCACCTCTAGTAATCCCACATGTTCTCTCAGTGTTACCTAAATGTATGCACAGGCGATGTTATATTACTGCACAGCCCATGTCACCTCTAGTAATCCCACATGATCTCTCAGTGTTACCTAAATGTATGCACAGGCAATGTTATATTACTGCACAGCGCATGTCACCTCTAGTAATCCCACATGATCTCTCAGTGTTACCTAAATGTATGCACAGGTGATGTTATATTACTACACAGCCCATGTCACCTCTAGTAATCCCACATGATCTCTCAGTGTTACCTAAATGTATGCACAGGAAATGTTATATTACTGCACAGCCCATGTCACCTCTAGTAATCCCACATGATCTCTCAGTGTTACCTAAATGTATGCACAGGCGATGTTATATTACTGCACAGCCTATGTCACCTCTAATAATCCCACATGGTCTCAGTGTTACCTAAATGTATGCACAGGTGATGTTATATTACTGCACAGCCCATGTCACCTCTAGTAATCCCACATGTTCTCTCAGTGTTACCTAAATGTATGCACAGGCGATGTTATATTACTGCACAGCCCATGTCACCTCTAGTAATCCCACATGATCTCTCAGTGTTACCTAAATGTATGCACAGGCGGTGTTATATTACTGCACAGCCCATGTCACCTCTAGCAATCCCACATGATCTCAGTATTACCTAAATGTATGCACAGGTGATGTTATATTACTGCACAGCCCATATAACCTCTAGTAATCCCATATGATCTCTCAGTGTTACCTAAATGTATGCACAGGCGATGTTATATTACCGCACAGCCCGTGTCACCTCTAGTAATCCCATATGATCTCTCAGTGTTACCTAAATGTATGCACAGGCGATGTTATATTACTGCACAGTCCATGTCACCTCTAGTAATCCCACATGATCTCAGTGTTACCAAAATGTATGCACAGGCGATGTTATATTACTACACAGCCCATATCACCTCTAGTAATCCCACATGATCTCTCAGTGTTACCTAAATGTATGCACAGGCAATGTTATATTACTGCACAGCCCATGTCACATCTAGTAATCCCACATGATCTCTCAGTGTTACCTAAATGTATGCACAGGCGATGTTATATTACTGCACAGCCCATGTCACCTCTAATAATCCCACATGGTCTCAGTGTTACCTAAATGTATGCACATGTGATGTTATATTACTGCACAGCCCATGTCACCTCTAGTAATCCCACATGTTCTCTCAGTGTTACCTAAATGTATGCACAGGTGATGTTATATTACTGCACAGCCCATGTCACCTCTAGTAATCCCACATGATCTCTCAGTGTTACCTAAACGTATGCACAGGCGATGTTATATTACTGCACAGCCCATGTCACCTCTAGTAATCCCACATGATCTCTCAGTGTTACCTAAATGTATGCACAGGCAATGTTATATTACTACACAGCCCATGTCACCTCTAGTAATCCCACATGATCTCTCAGTGTTACCTAAATGTATGCACAGGCGATGTTATAATACTGCACAGCCCATGTCACCTCTAGTAATCCCACATGTTCTCTCAGTGTTACCTAAATGTATGCACAGGCGATGTTATATTACTGCACAGCCCATGTCACCTCTAGTAATCCCACATGATCTCTCAGTGTTACCTAAATGTATGCACAGGTGATGTTATATTACTGCACAGCCCATGTCACCTCTAGTAATCCCATATGATCTCTCAGTGTTACGTAAATGTATGCACAGGCGATGTTATATTACTGCACAGCCCATGTCACCTCTAGTAATCCCACATGATCTCAGTGTTACCTAAATGTATGCACAGGCGATGTTATATTACTACACAGCCCATATCACCTCTAGTAATCCCACATGATCTCTCAGTATTACCTAAATGTATGCACAGGAGATGTAATATTACTACACAGCCCATGTCACCTCTAGTAATCCCACATGATGTCTCAGTGTTACCTAAATGTATGCACAGGTGATGTTATATTACTGCACAGCCCATGTCACCTCTAGTAATCCCACATTATCTCAGTGTTACCTAAATGTATGCACAGGCGATGTTATATTACTGCACAGCTCATGTCACCTCTAGTAATCCCACATGATCTCTCAGTGTTACCTAAATGTATGCACAGGCGATGTTATATTACTGCACAGCCCATGTCATCTCTAGTAATCCCACATGATCTCAGTGTTACCTAAATGTATGCACAGGCGATGTTATATTACTGCACGGCCCATGTCACCTCTAGTAATCCCACATGATCTCAGTGTTACCTAAATGTATGCACAGGCGATGTTATATTACTGCACAGCCCATGTCACCTCTAGTAATCCCACATGATCTCTCAGTGTTACCTAAATATATGCACAGGCGATGTTATATTACTGCACAGCCTATGTCACCTCTAGTAATCCCACATGATCTCTCAGTGTTACCTAAATGTATGCACAGGCGATGTTATATTACTGCACAGCCCATGTCACCTCTAGTAATCCCACATGATCTCTCAGTGTTACCTAAATGTATGCACAGGTGATGTTATATTACTGCACAGCCCATGTCACCTCTAGTAATCCCACATGATCTCAGTGTTACCTAAATGTATGCACAGGTGATGTTATATTACTGCACAGCCCATGTCACCTCTAGTAATCCCACATGATCTCAGTGTTACCTAAATGTATGCACAGGTGATGTTATATTACTGCACAGCCCATGTCATCTCTAGTAATCCCACATGATCTCAGTGTTACCTAAATGTATGCACAGGTGATGTTATATTACTGCACAGCCCATGTCACCTCTAGTAATCCCACATGATCTCTCAGTGTTACCTAAATATATGCACAGGAGATGTTATATTACTGCACAGCCCATGTCACCTCTAGTAATCCCACATGATCTCAGTGTTACCTAAATGTATGCACAGGCGATGTTATATTACTGCACAGCCCATGTCACCTCTAGTAATCCCACATGATCTCTCAGTGTTACCTAAATGTATGCACAGGCAATGTTATATTACTGCACAGCCCATGTCACCTCTAGTAATCCCACATGATCTCAGTGTTACCTAAATGTATGCACAGGCGATGTTATATTACTGCACAGCCCATGTCACCTCTAGTAATCTCACATGATCTCAGTGTTACCTAAATGTATGCACAGGAGATGTTATATTACTGCACAGCCCATGTCACCTCTAGTAATCCCACATGTTCTCTCAGTGTTACCTAAATGTATGCACAGGCGATGTTATATTACTGCACAGCCCATGTCACCTCTAGTAATCCCACATGATCTCTCAGTGTTACCTAAATGTATGCACAGGAGATGTTATATTACTGCACAGCCCATGTCACCTCTAGTAATCCCATATGATCTCAGTGTTACCTAAACGTATGCACAGGCGATGTTATATTACTGCACAGCCCATGTCACCTCTAGTAATCCCACATGATCTCAGTGTTACCTAAATGTATGCACAGGAGATGTTATATTACTGCACAGCCCATGTCACCTCTAGTAATCCCACGTGTTCTCTCAGTGTTACCTAAATGTATGCACAGGCGATGTTATATTACTGCACAGCCCATGTCACCTCTAGTAATCCCACATGTTCTCTCAGTGTTACCTAAATGTATGCACAGGTGATGTTATATTACTGCACAGTCCATGTCACCTCTAGTAATACCACATGTTCTCTCAGTGTTACCTAAATGTATGCACAGGCGATGTTATATTACTGCACAGCCCATGTCATCTCTAGTAATCCCACATGATCTCTCAGTGTTACCTAAATGTATGCACAGGAGATGTTATATTACTGCACAGCCCATGTCACCTCTAGTAATCCCACATGTTCTCTCAGTGTTACCTAAATGTATGCACAGGCGATGTTATATTACTGCACAGCCCATGTCATCTCTAGTAATCCCACATGATCTCAGTGTTACCTAAATGTATGCACAGGAGATGTTATATTACTGCACAGCCCATGTCACCTCTAGTAATCCCACATGATCTCAGTGTTACCTAAATGTATGCACAGGAGATGTTATATTACTGCACAGCCCATGTCACCTCTAGTAATCCCACATGTTCTCTCAGTGTTACCTAAATGTATGCACAGGCGATGTTATATTACTGCACAGCCCATGTCACCTCTAGTAATCCCACATGATCTCAGTGTTACCTAAATGTATGCACAGGAGATGTTATATTACTGCACAGCCCATGTCACCTCTAGTAATCCCACATGTTCTCTCAGTGTTACCTAAATGTATGCACAGGCGATGTTATATTACTGCACAGCCCATGTCACCTCTAGTAATCCCACATGATCTCTCAGTGTTACCTAAATGTATGCACAGGCGATGTTATATTACTGCACAGCCCATGTCACCTCAAGTAATCCCACATGATCTCTCAGTGTTACCTAAATGTATGCACAGGCGATGTTATATTACTGCACAGCCCATATCACCTCTAGTAATCCCACATGTTCTCTCAGTGTTACCTAAATGTATGCACAGGCGATGTTATATTACTGCACAGCCCATGTCACCTCTAGTAATCCCACATGATCTCTCAGTGTTACCTAAATGTATGCACAGGCAATGTTATATTACTGCACAGCGCATGTCACCTCTAGTAATCCCACATGATCTCTCAGTGTTACCTAAATGTATGCACAGGTGATGTTATATTACTACACAGCCCATGTCACCTCTAGTAATCCCACATGATCTCTCAGTGTTACCTAAATGTATGCACAGGAAATGTTATATTACTGCACAGCCCATGTCACCTCTAGTAATCCCACATGATCTCTCAGTGTTACCTAAATGTATGCACAGGCGATGTTATATTACTGCACAGCCCATGTCATCTCTAGTAATCCCACATGATCTCAGTGTTACCTAAATGTATGCACAGGCGATGTTATATTACTGCACGGCCCATGTCACCTCTAGTAATCCCACATGATCTCAGTGTTACCTAAATGTATGCACAGGCGATGTTATATTACTGCACAGCCCATGTCACCTCTAGTAATCCCACATGATCTCTCAGTGTTACCTAAATATATGCACAGGCGATGTTATATTACTGCACAGCCTATGTCACCTCTAGTAATCCCACATGATCTCTCAGTGTTACCTAAATGTATGCACAGGCGATGTTATATTACTGCACAGCCCATGTCACCTCTAGTAATCCCACATGATCTCTCAGTGTTACCTAAATGTATGCACAGGTGATGTTATATTACTGCACAGCCCATGTCACCTCTAGTAATCCCACATGATCTCAGTGTTACCTAAATGTATGCACAGGTGATGTTATATTACTGCACAGCCCATGTCACCTCTAGTAATCCCACATGATCTCAGTGTTACCTAAATGTATGCACAGGTGATGTTATATTACTGCACAGCCCATGTCATCTCTAGTAATCCCACATGATCTCAGTGTTACCTAAATGTATGCACAGGTGATGTTATATTACTGCACAGCCCATGTCACCTCTAGTAATCCCACATGATCTCTCAGTGTTACCTAAATATATGCACAGGAGATGTTATATTACTGCACAGCCCATGTCACCTCTAGTAATCCCACATGATCTCAGTGTTACCTAAATGTATGCACAGGCGATGTTATATTACTGCACAGCCCATGTCACCTCTAGTAATCCCACATGATCTCTCAGTGTTACCTAAATGTATGCACAGGCAATGTTATATTACTGCACAGCCCATGTCACCTCTAGTAATCCCACATGATCTCAGTGTTACCTAAATGTATGCACAGGCGATGTTATATTACTGCACAGCCCATGTCACCTCTAGTAATCCCACATGTTCTCTCTGCGTTACCTAAATGTATGCACAGGAGATGTTATATTACTGCACAGCCCATGTCACCTCTAGTAATCCCACATGATCTCAGTGTTACCTAAATGTATGCACAGGCGATGTTATATTACTGCACAGCCCATGTCACCTCTAATAATCTCACATGATCTCAGTGTTACCTAAATGTATGCACAGGAGATGTTATATTACTGCACAGCCCATGTCACCTCTAGTAATCCCACATGTTCTCTCAGTGTTACCTAAATGTATGCACAGGCGATGTTATATTACTGCACAGCCCATGTCACCTCTAGTAATCCCACATGATCTCTCAGTGTTACCTAAATGTATGCACAGGAGATGTTATATTACTGCACAGCCCATGTCACCTCTAGTAATCCCATATGATCTCAGTGTTACCTAAACGTATGCACAGGCGATGTTATATTACTGCACAGCCCATGTCACCTCTAGTAATCCCACATGATCTCAGTGTTACCTAAATGTATGCACAGGCGATGTTATATTACTGCACAGCCCATGTCACCTCTAGTAATCCCACATGTTCTCTCAGTGTTACCTAAATGTATGCACAGGTGATGTTATATTACTGCACAGTCCATGTCACCTCTAGTAATACCACATGTTCTCTCAGTGTTACCTAAATGTATGCACAGGCGATGTTATATTACTGCACAGCCCATGTCATCTCTAGTAATCCCACATGATCTCTCAGTGTTACCTAAATGTATGCACAGGAGATGTTATATTACTGCACAGCCCATGTCACCTCTAGTAATCCCACATGTTCTCTCAGTGTTACCTAAATGTATGCACAGGCGATGTTATATTACTGCACAGCCCATGTCATCTCTAGTAATCCCACATGATCTCAGTGTTACCTAAATGTATGCACAGGAGATGTTATATTACTGCACAGCCCATGTCACCTCTAGTAATCCCACATGATCTCAGTGTTACCTAAATGTATGCACAGGAGATGTTATATTACTGCACAGCCCATGTCACCTCTAGTAATCCCACATGTTCTCTCAGTGTTACCTAAATGTATGCACAGGCGATGTTATATTACTGCACAGCCC
This sequence comes from Pseudophryne corroboree, assembly GCF_028390025.1. Lineage (NCBI taxonomy): Eukaryota > Metazoa > Chordata > Amphibia > Anura > Myobatrachidae > Pseudophryne > Pseudophryne corroboree. The sequence goes on along the minus strand of NW_026967575.1, from coordinate 423,119 downwards.
ATGTCACCTCTAGTAATCCCACATGATCTCAGTGTTACCTAAATGTATGCACAGGAGATGTTATATTACTGCACAGCCCATGTCACCTCTAGTAATCCCACATGTTCTCTCAGTGTTACCTAAATGTATGCACAGGCGATGTTATATTACTGCACAGCCCATGTCACCTCTAGTAATCCCACATGATCTCTCAGTGTTACCTAAATGTATGCACAGGCGATGTTATATTACTGCACAGCCCATGTCACCTCAAGTAATCCCACATGATCTCTCAGTGTTACCTAAATGTATGCACAGGCGATGTTATATTACTGCACAGCCCATATCACCTCTAGTAATCCCACATGTTCTCTCAGTGTTACCTAAATGTATGCACAGGCGATGTTATATTACTGCACAGCCCATGTCACCTCTAGTAATCCCACATGATCTCTCAGTGTTACCTAAATGTATGCACAGGCAATGTTATATTACTGCACAGCGCATGTCACCTCTAGTAATCCCACATGATCTCTCAGTGTTACCTAAATGTATGCACAGGTGATGTTATATTACTACACAGCCCATGTCACCTCTAGTAATCCCACATGATCTCTCAGTGTTACCTAAATGTATGCACAGGAAATGTTATATTACTGCACAGCCCATGTCACCTCTAGTAATCCCACATGATCTCTCAGTGTTACCTAAATGTATGCACAGGCGATGTTATATTACTGCACAGCCCATGTCACCTCTAATAATCCCACATGGTCTCAGTGTTACCTAAATGTATGCACAGGTGATGTTATATTACTGCACAGCCCATGTCACCTCTAGTAATCCCACATGTTCTCTCAGTGTTACCTAAATGTATGCACAGGCGATGTTATATTACTGCAGAGCCCATGTCACCTCTAGTAATCCCACATGATCTCTCAGTGTTACCTAAATGTATGCACAGGCGGTGTTATATTACTGCACAGCCCATGTCACCTCTAGCAATCCCACATGATCTCAGTGTTACCTAAATGTATGCACAGGTGATGTTATATTACTGCACAGCCCATATCACCTCTAGTAATCCCATATGATCTCTCAGTGTTACCTAAATGTATGCACAGGCGATGTTATATTACTGCACAGCCCGTGTCACCTCTAGTAATCCCATATGATCTCTCAGTGTTACCTAAATGTATGCACAGGCGATGTTATATTACTGCACAGTCCATGTCACCTCTAGTAATCCCACATGATCTCAGTGTTACCAAAATGTATGCACAGGCGATGTTATATTACTACACAGCCCATATCACCTCTAGTAATCCCACATGATCTCTCAGTGTTACCTAAATGTATGCACAGGAAATGTTATATTACTGCACAGCCCATGTCACCTCTAGTAATCCCACATGATCTCTCAGTGTTACCTAAATGTATGCACAGGTGATGTTATATTACTGCACAGCCCATGTCACCTCTAGTAATCCCACATGATCTCAGTGTTACCTAAATGTATGCACAGGTGATGTTATATTACTGCACAGCCCATGTCATCTCTAGTAATCCCACATGATCTCAGTGTTACCTAAATGTATGCACAGGTGATGTTATATTACTGCACAGCCCATGTCACCTCTAGTAATCCCACATGATCTCTCAGTGTTACCTAAATATATGCACAGGAGATGTTATATTACTGCACAGCCCATGTCACCTCTAGTAATCCCACATGATCTCAGTGTTACCTAAATGTATGCACAGGCGATGTTATATTACTGCACAGCCCATGTCACCTCTAGTAATCCCACATGATCTCTCAGTGTTACCTAAATGTATGCACAGGCAATGTTATATTACTGCACAGCCCATGTCACCTCTAGTAATCCCACATGATCTCAGTGTTACCTAAATGTATGCACAGGCGATGTTATATTACTGCACAGCCCATGTCACCTCTAGTAATCTCACATGATCTCAGTGTTACCTAAATGTATGCACAGGAGATGTTATATTACTGCACAGCCCATGTCACCTCTAGTAATCCCACATGTTCTCTCAGTGTTACCTAAATGTATGCACAGGCGATGTTATATTACTGCACAGCCCATGTCACCTCTAGTAATCCCACATGATCTCTCAGTGTTACCTAAATGTATGCACAGGAGATGTTATATTACTGCACAGCCCATGTCACCTCTAGTAATCCCATATGATCTCAGTGTTACCTAAACGTATGCACAGGCGATGTTATATTACTGCACAGCCCATGTCACCTCTAGTAATCCCACATGATCTCAGTGTTACCTAAATGTATGCACAGGAGATGTTATATTACTGCACAGCCCATGTCACCTCTAGTAATCCCACGTGTTCTCTCAGTGTTACCTAAATGTATGCACAGGCGATGTTATATTACTGCACAGCCCATGTCACCTCTAGTAATCCCACATGTTCTCTCAGTGTTACCTAAATGTATGCACAGGTGATGTTATATTACTGCACAGTCCATGTCACCTCTAGTAATACCACATGTTCTCTCAGTGTTACCTAAATGTATGCACAGGCGATGTTATATTACTGCACAGCCCATGTCATCTCTAGTAATCCCACATGATCTCTCAGTGTTACCTAAATGTATGCACAGGAGATGTTATATTACTGCACAGCCCATGTCACCTCTAGTAATCCCACATGTTCTCTCAGTGTTACCTAAATGTATGCACAGGCGATGTTATATTACTGCACAGCCCATGTCATCTCTAGTAATCCCACATGATCTCAGTGTTACCTAAATGTATGCACAGGAGATGTTATATTACTGCACAGCCCATGTCACCTCTAGTAATCCCACATGATCTCAGTGTTACCTAAATGTATGCACAGGAGATGTTATATTACTGCACAGCCCATGTCACCTCTAGTAATCCCACATGTTCTCTCAGTGTTACCTAAATGTATGCACAGGCGATGTTATATTACTGCACAGCCCATGTCACCTCTAGTAATCCCACATGATCTCAGTGTTACCTAAATGTATGCACAGGAGATGTTATATTACTGCACAGCCCATGTCACCTCTAGTAATCCCACATGTTCTCTCAGTGTTACCTAAATGTATGCACAGGCGATGTTATATTACTGCACAGCCCATGTCACCTCTAGTAATCCCACATGATCTCTCAGTGTTACCTAAATGTATGCACAGGCGATGTTATATTACTGCACAGCCCATGTCACCTCAAGTAATCCCACATGATCTCTCAGTGTTACCTAAATGTATGCACAGGCGATGTTATATTACTGCACAGCCCATATCACCTCTAGTAATCCCACATGTTCTCTCAGTGTTACCTAAATGTATGCACAGGCGATGTTATATTACTGCACAGCCCATGTCACCTCTAGTAATCCCACATGATCTCTCAGTGTTACCTAAATGTATGCACAGGCAATGTTATATTACTGCACAGCGCATGTCACCTCTAGTAATCCCACATGATCTCTCAGTGTTACCTAAATGTATGCACAGGTGATGTTATATTACTACACAGCCCATGTCACCTCTAGTAATCCCACATGATCTCTCAGTGTTACCTAAATGTATGCACAGGAAATGTTATATTACTGCACAGCCCATGTCACCTCTAGTAATCCCACATGATCTCTCAGTGTTACCTAAATGTATGCACAGGCGATGTTATATTACTGCACAGCCCATGTCATCTCTAGTAATCCCACATGATCTCAGTGTTACCTAAATGTATGCACAGGCGATGTTATATTACTGCACGGCCCATGTCACCTCTAGTAATCCCACATGATCTCAGTGTTACCTAAATGTATGCACAGGCGATGTTATATTACTGCACAGCCCATGTCACCTCTAGTAATCCCACATGATCTCTCAGTGTTACCTAAATATATGCACAGGCGATGTTATATTACTGCACAGCCTATGTCACCTCTAGTAATCCCACATGATCTCTCAGTGTTACCTAAATGTATGCACAGGCGATGTTATATTACTGCACAGCCCATGTCACCTCTAGTAATCCCACATGATCTCTCAGTGTTACCTAAATGTATGCACAGGTGATGTTATATTACTGCACAGCCCATGTCACCTCTAGTAATCCCACATGATCTCAGTGTTACCTAAATGTATGCACAGGTGATGTTATATTACTGCACAGCCCATGTCACCTCTAGTAATCCCACATGATCTCAGTGTTACCTAAATGTATGCACAGGTGATGTTATATTACTGCACAGCCCATGTCATCTCTAGTAATCCCACATGATCTCAGTGTTACCTAAATGTATGCACAGGTGATGTTATATTACTGCACAGCCCATGTCACCTCTAGTAATCCCACATGATCTCTCAGTGTTACCTAAATATATGCACAGGAGATGTTATATTACTGCACAGCCCATGTCACCTCTAGTAATCCCACATGATCTCAGTGTTACCTAAATGTATGCACAGGCGATGTTATATTACTGCACAGCCCATGTCACCTCTAGTAATCCCACATGATCTCTCAGTGTTACCTAAATGTATGCACAGGCAATGTTATATTACTGCACAGCCCATGTCACCTCTAGTAATCCCACATGATCTCAGTGTTACCTAAATGTATGCACAGGCGATGTTATATTACTGCACAGCCCATGTCACCTCTAGTAATCCCACATGTTCTCTCTGCGTTACCTAAATGTATGCACAGGAGATGTTATATTACTGCACAGCCCATGTCACCTCTAGTAATCCCACATGATCTCAGTGTTACCTAAATGTATGCACAGGCGATGTTATATTACTGCACAGCCCATGTCACCTCTAATAATCTCACATGATCTCAGTGTTACCTAAATGTATGCACAGGAGATGTTATATTACTGCACAGCCCATGTCACCTCTAGTAATCCCACATGTTCTCTCAGTGTTACCTAAATGTATGCACAGGCGATGTTATATTACTGCACAGCCCATGTCACCTCTAGTAATCCCACATGATCTCTCAGTGTTACCTAAATGTATGCACAGGAGATGTTATATTACTGCACAGCCCATGTCACCTCTAGTAATCCCATATGATCTCAGTGTTACCTAAACGTATGCACAGGCGATGTTATATTACTGCACAGCCCATGTCACCTCTAGTAATCCCACATGATCTCAGTGTTACCTAAATGTATGCACAGGCGATGTTATATTACTGCACAGCCCATGTCACCTCTAGTAATCCCACATGTTCTCTCAGTGTTACCTAAATGTATGCACAGGTGATGTTATATTACTGCACAGTCCATGTCACCTCTAGTAATACCACATGTTCTCTCAGTGTTACCTAAATGTATGCACAGGCGATGTTATATTACTGCACAGCCCATGTCATCTCTAGTAATCCCACATGATCTCTCAGTGTTACCTAAATGTATGCACAGGAGATGTTATATTACTGCACAGCCCATGTCACCTCTAGTAATCCCACATGTTCTCTCAGTGTTACCTAAATGTATGCACAGGCGATGTTATATTACTGCACAGCCCATGTCATCTCTAGTAATCCCACATGATCTCAGTGTTACCTAAATGTATGCACAGGAGATGTTATATTACTGCACAGCCCATGTCACCTCTAGTAATCCCACATGATCTCAGTGTTACCTAAATGTATGCACAGGAGATGTTATATTACTGCACAGCCCATGTCACCTCTAGTAATCCCACATGTTCTCTCAGTGTTACCTAAATGTATGCACAGGCGATGTTATATTACTGCACAGCCCATGTCACCTCTAGTAATCCCACATGATCTCAGTGTTACCTAAATGTATGCACAGGAGATGTTATATTACTGCACAGCCCATGTCACCTCTAGTAATCCCACATGTTCTCTCAGTGTTACCTAAATGTATGCACAGGCGATGTTATATTACTGCACAGCCCATGTCACCTCTAGTAATCCCACATGATCTCTCAGTGTTACCTAAATGTATGCACAGGCGATGTTATATTACTGCACAGCCCATGTCACCTCAAGTAATCCCACATGATCTCTCAGTGTTACCTAAATGTATGCACAGGCGATGTTATATTACTGCACAGCCCATATCACCTCTAGTAATCCCACATGTTCTCTCAGTGTTACCTAAATGTATGCACAGGCGATGTTATATTACTGCACAGCCCATGTCACCTCTAGTAATCCCACATGATCTCTCAGTGTTACCTAAATGTATGCACAGGCAATGTTATATTACTGCACAGCGCATGTCACCTCTAGTAATCCCACATGATCTCTCAGTGTTACCTAAATGTATGCACAGGTGATGTTATATTACTACACAGCCCATGTCACCTCTAGTAATCCCACATGATCTCTCAGTGTTACCTAAATGTATGCACAGGAAATGTTATATTACTGCACAGCCCATGTCACCTCTAGTAATCCCACATGATCTCTCAGTGTTACCTAAATGTATGCACAGGCGATGTTATATTACTGCACAGCCCATGTCACCTCTAATAATCCCACATGGTCTCAGTGTTACCTAAATGTATGCACAGGTGATGTTATATTACTGCACAGCCCATGTCACCTCTAGTAATCCCACATGTTCTCTCAGTGTTACCTAAATGTATGCACAGGCGATGTTATATTACTGCACAGCCCATGTCACCTCTAGTAATCCCACATGATCTCTCAGTGTTACCTAAATGTATGCACAGGCGGTGTTATATTACTGCACAGCCCATGTCACCTCTAGCAATCCCACATGATCTCAGTGTTACCTAAATGTATGCACAGGTGATGTTATATTACTGCACAGCCCATATCACCTCTAGTAATCCCATATGATCTCTCAGTGTTACCTAAATGTATGCACAGGCGATGTTATATTACTGCACAGCCCGTGTCACCTCTAGTAATCCCATATGATCTCTCAGTGTTACCTAAATGTATGCACAGGCGATGTTATATTACTGCACAGTCCATGTCACCTCTAGTAATCCCACATGATCTCAGTGTTACCAAAATGTATGCACAGGCGATGTTATATTACTACACAGCCCATATCACCTCTAGTAATCCCACATGATCTCTCAGTGTTACCTAAATGTATGCACAGGCAATGTTATATTACTGCACAGCCCATGTCACCTCTAGTAATCCCACATGATCTCTCAGTGTTACCTAAATGTATGCACAGGCAATGTTATATTACTGCACAGCCCATGTCACATCTAGTAATCCCACATGATCTCTCAGTGTTACCTAAATGTATGCACAGGCGATGTTATATTACTGCACAGCCCATGTCACCTCTAATAATCCCACATGGTCTCAGTGTTACCTAAATGTATGCACATGTGATGTTATATTACTGCACAGCCCATGTCACCTCTAGTAATCCCACATGTTCTCTCAGTGTTACCTAAATGTATGCACAGGTGATGTTATATTACTGCACAGCCCATGTCACCTCTAGTAATCCCACATGATCTCTCAGTGTTACCTAAACGTATGCACAGGCGATGTTATATTACTGCACAGCCCATGTCACCTCTAGTAATCCCACATGATCTCTCAGTGTTACCTAAATGTATGCACAGGCGATGTTATATTACTACACAGCCCATGTCACCTCTAGTAATCCCACATGATCTCTCAGTGTTACCTAAATGTATGCACAGGCGATGTTATAATACTGCACAGCCCATGTCACCTCTAGTAATCCCACATGTTCTCTCAGTGTTACCTAAATGTATGCACAGGCGATGTTATATTACTGCACAGCCCATGTCACCTCTAGTAATCCCACATGATCTCTCAGTGTTACCTAAATGTATGCACAGGTGATGTTATATTACTGCACAGCCCATGTCACCTCTAGTAATCCCATATGATCTCTCAGTGTTACGTAAATGTATGCACAGGCGATGTTATATTACTGCACAGCCCATGTCACCTCTAGTAATCCCACATGATCTCAGTGTTACCTAAATGTATGCACAGGCGATGTTATATTACTACACAGCCCATATCACCTCTAGTAATCCCACATGATCTCTCAGTATTACCTAAATGTATGCACAGGAGATGTAATATTACTACACAGCCCATGTCACCTTTAGTAATCCCACATGATGTCTCAGTGTTACCTAAATGTATGCACAGGTGATGTTATATTACTGCACAGCCCATGTCACCTCTAGTAATCCCACATTTTCTCAGTGTTACCTAAATGTATGCACAGGCGATGTTATATTACTGCACAGCTCATGTCACCTCTAGTAATCCCACATGATCTCTCAGTGTTACCTAAATGTATGCACAGGCGATGTTATATTACTGCACAGCCCATGTCATCTCTAGTAATCCCACATGATCTCAGTGTTACCTAAATGTATGCACAGGCGATGTTATATTACTGCACGGCCCATGTCACCTCTAGTAATCCCACATGATCTCAGTGTTACCTAAATGTATGCACAGGCGATGTTATATTACTGCACAGCCCATGTCACCTCTAGTAATCCCACATGATCTCTCAGTGTTACCTAAATATATGCACAGGCGATGTTATATTACTGCACAGCCCATGTCACCTCTAGTAATCCCACATGATCTCTCAGTGTTACCTAAATGTATGCACAGGCGATGTTATATTACTGCACAGCCCATGTCACCTCTAGTAAGCCCACATGATCTCTCAGTGTTACCTAAATGTATGCACAGGTGATGTTATATTACTGCACAGCCCATGTCACCTCTAGTAATCCCACATGATCTCAGTGTTACCTAAATGTATGCACAGGTGATGTTATATTACTGCACAGCCCATGTCACCTCTAGTAATCCCACATGATCTCAGTGTTACCTAAATGTATGCACAGGTGATGTTATATTACTGCACAGCCCATGTCATCTCTAGTAATCCCACATGATCTCAGTGTTACCTAAATGTATGCACAGGTGATGTTATATTACTGCACAGCCCATGTCACCTCTAGTAATCCCACATGATCTCTCAGTGTTACCTAAATATATGCACAGGCGATGTTATATTACTGCACAGCCCATGTCACCTCTAGTAATCCCACATGATCTCTCAGTGTTACCTAATTGTATGCACAGGCGATGTTATATTACTGCACAGCCCATGTCACCTCTAGTAATCCCACATGATCTCTCAGTGTTACCTAATTGTATGCACAGGAGATGTTATATTACTGCACAGCCCGTGTCACCTCTAGTAATCCCACATGATCTCAGTGTTACCTAAATGTATGCACAGGCAATGTTATATTACTGCACAGCCCATGTCACCTCTAGTAATCCCACATGATCTCAGTGTTACCTAAATGTATGTACATGTGATGTTATATTACTGCACAGCCCATGTCACCTCTAGTAATCCCACATGATCTCAGTGTTACCTAAATGTATGCACAGGTGATGTTATATTACTGCACAGCCCATGTCACCTCTAGTAATCCCACATGTTCTCTCAGTGTTACCTAAATGTATGAGCAGGCGATGTTATATTACTGCACAGCCCATGTCACCTCTAGTAATTCCACATTATCCCAGTGTTACCTAAATGTATGCACAGGCGATGTTATATTACTGCACAGCCCATGTCACCTCTAGTAATCCCACATGATCTCAGTGTTACCTAAATGTATGCACAGGTGATGTTATATTACTGCACAACCCATGTCACCTCTAGTAATACCACATGATCTCTCAGTGTTACCTAAATGTATGCACAGGCAATGTTATATTACTGCACAACCCATGTCACCTCTAGTAATCCCACATGTTCTCTCAGTGTTAGTAACACTCCTGTCCAAGCTTCCTTGTATTATTTTAAAGATAAACATAAATGCAATGCCAGAGATACAGTACTGAATACAGTGTCTGTTACAGGATTATATATTGTACCATGTAACACCCTGGGTCTTATCTACTCATTTTATAGTAATTTTCCAGTTTTGATCATAAGCTTTACCAGATATTAATTGTTTTATGAAAATTCACATTTCCATAATGTATTTTATTTCCAGCAGATGGACACACAAGCAGGAATATCTCAGAAGGACATCTAATTTTATCCCCGGATTGTGACATAAAAGATAATGACAGTAGACAGGATTCTCCAGGAGATAACCCTATTACCCCAATTGTATATCCAGCTCTATCAGCTGATCCCTCTGATCCTGGGAAATGTTCTCCTGATCACACTGATATTGGTGCATCTGTTACAGCACTGACAGTAGATACAGTGTTTCCCTGTTCTATAGATGCCAAATGTTTTACACAAAACACAAAGCCTATTACCCATCAGACAGGTAAGGCAGGTGAGAGGCCATTTCCATGTTCTAAGTGTGGGAAATGTTTTGCTCAGAAATTATCTCTTGTTATACATGAGAGAAGTCACACAGGTGAGAAGCCATTTTCATGTTCTGAGTGTGGGAAATGTTTTACATCCAAATCATATTTTGTTATACATCAGAAAACTCACATAGGTGAGAGTCCATTTACATGTTCTGAGTGTGGGAAATGTTTTACACGTAAATCACATCTTGTTCAACATGAGAGAAGTCACACCGGTGAGAAGCCATTTTCATGTTCTGAGTGTGGGAAATGTTTTACACGGAAATCACATCTTGTTCAACATGAGAGAAGTCACACCGGAGAGAAGCCATTTTCATGTTCTGAATGTGGAAAACGTTTTTCACACAAGTCTTGTCTTGTTATACATGAGAGAAATCACACCGGAGAGGGGCCAATTTCATGTTCTGAGTGTGGGAAATGTTTTGCACAGAAATCAACTCTTGTTAGACATGAGAGAAGTCACACCGGAGAGAAGCCATTTACATGTTCTGAGTGTGGGAAATGTTTTTCACTAAAATCAAATCTTGTTCAACATGAAAGAAGTCACACTGGAGAGAAGCCATTTTCTTGTTCTGAGTGTGGAAAAGGTTTTTCACACAAGTCATATCTTGTTATACATGAGAGAAGTCACACCGGAGAGAAGCCATTTTCATGTTCTGAGTGTGGAAAAGGTTTTTCACACAAGTCATATCTTGTTATACATGAGAGAAGTCACACAGGTGAGAAGCCATTTGCATGTTCTGAGTGTGGAAAAGGTTTTTCACACAAGTCCTATCTTGTTAGACATGAAAGAAGTCACACAAGTGAGAAGCCATTTTCATGTTCTGAGTGTGGCAAATGTTTTATACGGAAATCACATCTTGTTAGACATGAGAGAAGTCACACAGGTGAGAAGCCATTTTCATGTACTGAGTGTGGGAAAGGGTTTATACAGAAATCACATCTTGTTAGACATGAGAGAAGTCACACTGGAGAGAAGCCATTTTCATGTTCTGAGTGTGGGAAAGGTTTTATACGGAAATCACATCTTGTTCAACATGAGAGAACTCACACAGGTGTGAAGCCATTTGCATGCTCTGAGTGATTAATAAATCAGCTCTTGTTGGACAGAGTAGACATCACACAGGTGGTGAACCATTTTAATCTTCTGGATATACTCATCTTCACCATTTCCCTGCAATGTTCCTTCAGGTTTTATCTTATGTCCTGTGTTTTTTTTACAATATACATGCTGCTACTGGGTGAAATAATAAGACGTCATGTCCTCCTTTACCTCTGCTATGCAGATAACCTGTCTTTGCTCCGGGTACTGAAAACAATACCAATACTAAATGTCTAGCTGAGCTCCAGATGTGGGTGATGCAAGTTGGCCATGACTCAGTCCTAGTGAAACAGGTCCATATGCTAATGCATGCCGACTCGCCTGTCTTCTGATTACTTCCACTCCTATCCAAGATTTTTCACGTGCTGCTCCCTTTCTCTGGAATTCCCTACCTCTCCCCATCAGACTCTCCACCTCTCTACAAAACTTCAAACGGGCTCTTAAGACCCATTTCTTTACCAAACCCAGCCAACTGTCATCCTAACCCTCTGTTCCACGCTCTCTATGTACCCCATCTGTGTCACCCCTGTCTGTCTATCCCTCCCCTTAGAATGTAAGCTCTCACAAGCAGGGCCCTCTTCCCCCATGTGCTTATCCTTTTCTTACTTTAATAATCCTCAACTGCCCAAATCCTGCAGTTTTTTGGCCATCCTGGAACTTATCTCTATGTCATTTACTGGTGTAGTTATGCTTAGTTACCCTGTACTTGTCCTATATTGTCTTCAACTGTAAGTCACTGTTTTCCTGTTTTGATTATGTGCACATGTACTCTGTAATTGGGTGCTGCGGAACCCTTGTGATGCCATATAAATAAAGGATAATAATAATAATGTAGAAGCTCAGCAACAAATGGTAAGACTGCTGCTTTGACGACCAGACCTACACTTAGGGGTTCAGAGTTTGTATGGAACCTTTGTGTCCTGGATGGTGGAATGACACTTAGACATCCGGTATCAGCCAAAGATCCTCATCTGAGAACCATAGCCAGACTCCAGTACTTAAGTCCCTCAGAAGATCTACCTACAGTCATACATGCACTTGTATCATCACACATAGACTACTGCAATGTCCTCTACCTGGGTCTCCCAGCAATAGAATTGCACCGCTTGTAGCTTGTACAGAATGCAGCAGCCAGGCTGTTACCTAACCAGCCCGTTCCTGCCACATAACATCCATTCTCTGCTCCCTTCACCGGCTGCCTGTAAGATGGTGACTATTACATAATCTTACTGACTCTCCCAGGCCTACATGACCAGGGTCAAAGGTACCAGAAGCAGCTTCTGCCTCCTTACTGCCCTGGTTACTTCCATCTGCAGATGGACTGTTACCAGCAGCACCAAGAATCTGCCGTAATTCATTTGTGGATGATCTGTTAGCATTGTAGCCCTGACCATGGAACCTGCTGGCTCACACAGTCCAAGAGACCTCCACTCTGGAGACCACAAACAGACTGATGACTGTTACATTAATGTTCCTTCACTTCCTAAATAATACATCCCACATGCTGAGTCCTTTATTCTGTTCTACTTATTGTGTATCTTGTGCTCTGTGTAAATGTGAATGTAAAGTTCTGTGAGTGCTATTGGGAGGAAAGTGCTGTATAAGTAACATTATTACTGGTGAGAATGACAGGAGTCAGATCTAGTTACACCATACGTTACATATACAGAAGGGGAAATGTATAAGTAACATTATTACTCGTGAGAATGACAGGAGTCAGATCTAGTTAGAACATACGTTACATATACAGAAGGGGAAATGTATAAGTAACATTATTACTGGTGAGAATGACAGGAGTCAGATCTAGTTACACCACACGTTCCATATACAGAAGGGGAAATGTATAAGTAACATTAATACCGGTGAGAATGACAGGAGTCAGATCTAGTTACACCATACGTTCCATATACAGAAGGGGAAATGTATAAGTAACATTATTACTGGTGAGAGTGACAGAAGTCGGATCTAGTTACACCATACGTCACATACACAGAAGGGGAAATGTATAAGTAACATTATTACTGGTGAGAATGACAGGAGTCAGATCTAGTTACACCATACGTTACATATACAGAAGGGGAAATGTATAAGTAACATCATTACTGGTGAGAGTGACAGGAGTCAGATCTAGTTACACCATACTTTACATATACAGAAGGGGAAATGTATAAGTAACATTATTACTGGTGAGAATGACAGGAGTCAGATCTAGTTACACCATACGTTGCATATACAGAAGGGGAAATGTATAAGTAACATTATTACTGGTGAGAATGACAGGAGTCAGATCTAGTTACACCATACGTTACACATACAGAAGAGGAAATGTATAAGTAACATTATTACTGGTGAGAATGACAGGAGTCAGATCTAGTTACACCATGCGTTCCATATACAGAAGGGGAAATATATAAGTAACATTATTACCGTTGAGAATGACAGAAGTCTGATCTAGTTACACCATACGTTACATATACAGAAGGGGAAATGTATAAGTAACATTAGTACTGGTGAGAATGACAGGAGTAAGATCTAGTTACACCATACGTTACATATACAGAAGGGGAAATGTATAAGTTTCATTATTACTGGTGAGAATGACAGGAGTCAGATCTAGTTACACCATACGTTACATATACAGAAGGGGAAATGTATAAGTAACATTATTACTGGTGAGAATGACAGGAGTCAGATCTAGTTACACCATACGTTACATATACAGAAGGGGAAATGTATAAGTAACATTATTACTGGTGAGAATGACAGGAGTCAGATCTAGTTACACCATACGTTACATATACAGAAGGGGAAATGTATAAGTAACATTATTACCGGTGAGAATGACAGGAGTCAGATCTAGTTACACCATACGTTACATATACAGACAGGGAAATGTATAAGTAACATTATTACTGGTGAGAATGAGAGGAGTCAGATCTAGTTACACAATACGTTACATATACAGAAGGGGAAATGTATAAGTTTCATTATTACTGGTGAGAATGACAGGAGTCAGATCTAGTTACACCATACGTTACATATACAGAAGGGGAAATGTATAAGTAACATTATTACTGGTGAGAATGACAGGAGTCAGATCTAGTTACACCATACGTTACATATACAGAATGGGAAATATATAAGTAACATTATTACTGGTGAGAGTTACAGGAGTCAGATCTAGTTACACCATACGTTACATATACAGAAGGGGAAATGTATAAGTAACATTATTACTGGTGAGAGTTACAGGAGTCAGATCTAGTTACACCATACGTCACATATACAGAAGGGGAAATGTATAAGTAACATTATTACTGGTGAAAATGACAGGAGTCAGATCTAGTTACACCATACGTTACATATACAGAAGGGGAAATGTATAAGTAACATTATTACTGGTGAGAATGACAGGAGTCAGATCTAGTTACACCATACGTTACATATACAGACAGGGAAATGTATAAGTAACATTATTACTGGTGAGAATGAGAGGAGTCAGATCTAGTTACACAATACGTTACATATACAGAAGGGGAAATGTATAAGTAACATTATTACTGGTGAGAATGACAGGAGTCAGATCTAGTTACACCATACGTTACATATACAGAAGGGGAAATGTATAAGTAACATTATTACTGGTGAGAATGACAGGAGTCAGATCTAGTTACACCATACGTTACATATACAGAATGGGAAATATATAAGTAACATTATTACTGGTGAGAGTTACAGGAGTCAGATCTAGTTACACCATACGTTACATATACAGAAGGGGAAATGTATAAGTAACATTATTACTGGTGAGAGTTACAGGAGTCAGATCTAGTTACACCATACGTCACATATACAGAAGGGGAAATGTATAAGTAACATTATTACTGGTGAAAATGACAGGAGTCAGATCTAGTTACACCATACGTTACATATACAGAAGGGGAAATGTATAAGTAACATTATTACTGGTGAGAATGACAGGAGTCAGATCTAGTTACACCATACGTTACATATACAGAAGGGGAAATGTATAAGTAACATTATTACTGGTGAGAATGACAGGCGTCAGATCTAGTTACACCATACGTTACATATACAGAAGGGGAAATGTATAAGTAACATTATTACTGGTGAGAATGACAGGAGTCAGATCTAGTTACACCATACGTTACATATACAGAAGGGGAAATGTATAAGTAACATTATTACCGGTGAGAATGACAGAAGTCTGATCTAGTTACACCATACGTTACATATACAGAAGGGAAAATGTATAAGTAACATTATTACTGGTGAGAATGACAGAAGTCTGATCTAGTTACACCATATGTTCCATATACAGAAGGGGAAATGTTATATCACCTGACAGAGACTTTGTATCTAACAATAGAGACCCTTGTATTTAGATATCCAGAACTTAATGACATTTTATGAGGGTTTTATGTCAGGAGAAAGAGGACATGATAATGAATATCTGATGGACCTTTGCTTTGGACAAACAATATGCCATTATGAACAAGAATGACCTTTATGCTGAGAAGGCCTATTGAGAAGCCCAATTGATGTGACTAGGAGATCCAAGACTCATGGAGCCAGTCTGCCATTTTCAGGAGAAGATCGGCCGTGCAATTAGCTCAGCTGACCATATTTGGCACTTCAGGTTATTCACCATCAATCAATCCATGTTCCCCGTGATATCTAGATGTATGCCCAATTGATTAATCAGTTAGGAATTATTGTATAATCATGTACTATATATATGTAAGCCTGAAATGCCCTGAAGGCACAGGTATCATTGATGAAGTCTGTCTTGGGTCACGTTTCTCTGCACAGAATTATAGGCGTGGCCTCTTATTTGATAATAAATTCTATGTGCTGAATATCATCGCAATGAAGACTTCCCAATTCTTTTTATGATAAATCGACATTATCATTTGGGGGCAACGTTCAATTAACTTCGACCCGCTTCTACGGCAGACCACCTTTCCCAGGTGTAACAGACAAAGGGGACATCAGCCGGCTGCTCCCAGAGCTACCTATACCTTTTATATATATATAATACCTGTACCCTTGCTCTGCTGCCTCTGGTCAAAGTATTCTGTGGCTGCTGGGACGCTGGTTATGCTGAACTCGGAACAGTCGGTCAGTTCTTGCGATCCATATTCATGCATAAGTAACACATTACGATACTGTTATGTCTTTTACATGATTTTATTCTCTCGTCTCTCTGCACTGTTTATCAAGGCACTGATAGTACTGCATAGTATGCGTATACCATTGAGATAAAGGGAAATTGCCTCATCCTAACTGATGCCGCTGTATTGTGTTATTTGATAGTCTAAAGTACATAGATAAGATATTGTAGGATTTATGCCGGCTTGAATAGAAAAGTGAGTTTAGTTTTGGATTTTGATGTTGTTTTAGTTCCGGAATAGTATTCCCTGTGAAGGAATAAGGGAATAGAGAAGTGAGTCACTTGTTGATATAACGTATAGTTTGGCATCACAAATTTCTGAAAGACGCTCACGCGCTGTCTATTTGAGACTCTTTGTGGCCACAGAGAGCAGTCCAGGCGACAAATTGGGAGGAATAATATACTGTGTTGTTGAAAAATGGGAAGTGACTCTTCAGACAGTAATGACAGTACTGCTGCTAATTGTATGTTCAGCCTTTATGGAGAACCGTGTGTCCAGTATGTTTCTAAGTGGAATGACATCACACAGGATGAGACTGTACCATTTCCTAACACGGGCAGTTTTGACCCCGTAGTACTTCAATGCCTTGAGAAACGGGTAAAGTCAGTTATAAAACCTAATGAGCGCATTAAACATTTGCAGGTTTTAGATTTATGGAAAAAGGAAATGTGTAACTGGACTGCAGATAACGTTAAGATTAACCTCTGTATTGACACATGTACTGACACCAAACCCTCACAGTAATCCTCCACCATACAACAATATCACAGCATCACCAGCATCTCTATATCCAGTAAGAGAATTAGTCACTACAAAATACACCTAATGACATATCCAGCCTAGAGGATGACGCAGCATTCATCCAGTTTCCAGCTTTTCACAGTGCAGTTCCTCCTGCTGTACAGCCTTCGTACATACCTCCACCAGCACAGGACGCCCAGGGCTCTGCCCTCCTGTAATATCCACAAGTACACAACACATAGTCCACCTACGGCACATGGCTCTGACCAAAGAAGCCCACACCAAGAACAAGATGGTGACACAGAACATGACATTGACATATTACAGGAAAATCTTACACCTTGTCTATAATCTCTGATGACTCTTCTGCTTCTTCTGTCTCCCATCCATCTGCTAACTCCCCTGATTTCTATCAGCTTCTGCTACCTAAGCTTTCCTTTGCTACTCCACCAGTGACCTCTCCCGTATATATAAGTGGTAATCAAGCATGTCTCAATGTCACCAGTATACCTGCACATATTGCACAGTCCATAAGAACACTCAGAGATGGACCCAGGTTTAATTACAGAATACTAAATAACACAGGACAGCGTGTATTCCACCGCATAGGGACAAGAGAAATCATTGAGGCAGTCAGACAAGATCAGCTTGCAGCGTACACCATACAAGTGCCTACAGACCAAGCCATCATAGATACTGACAGTGAGACCATAGCACTGAATACTATGCACACAATGAAATTACCGGGTAGGGCAGAAGTGAAAGGTGAAGGAGATACTGCTGTAAGCCCGGCTGTACCAGCTTCCTCAGTTGAGGTCAGTTACCCACTATCAAAAACTGATCTGTTAAGTGTAAAAGCTGGATTCCCAGACCCGAGGAAAAACTCTAATGCCACTTGTAGGTACCTCTCACAGGTGTATTATGTACATAAGTTTACTTGCAGAGATCTAAAACAGATATTATATACTTTACCTGAGGATTTAGCAGAATCCCTCACAACCAGTATTGATCTCTCTGCAAATGATTATGGTGACCCAACTAAAGGAAAGATAGATGCACTTAATGCTAAGCTGCGTGACCTATACCCACCAGTCCCATAATGGGACATTTTGTTCACAATCAAACTGTTATGACCCACGGCAGTGGTTATGTATTTTATCAGAAAAAGAATCCCTCCACATGGAATAGCGCACACACAAAAATACTTAT
This sequence comes from Pseudophryne corroboree, assembly GCF_028390025.1. Lineage (NCBI taxonomy): Eukaryota > Metazoa > Chordata > Amphibia > Anura > Myobatrachidae > Pseudophryne > Pseudophryne corroboree. The sequence goes on along the minus strand of NW_026967575.1, from coordinate 404,478 downwards.
TGATTTTGATGAATCTCTCAGAGTCTCATGTGACCTCAAAAAACAAAAAAGAATACATATAGTGTTATATCTTTCTGGTATTTCTAATAAGTCTTTACGGGAAAACTCGTACCCTTAATTTTGTCTATCAGATTAATGATAGATAAAAATGGCGTTTGAAACTCCAAATGATCCCACAGGGTCTTTCCTCTTGAAGGATCCTCCTTCCAAAATTTTCAACCGTACCTCCTCAGGATATTACATGTAAAGACAGAGATACGCTCCCATAGTGTAAAACCACATTTTATTTTTACAAACAAAGATAAAAATTAGCCTCCCACCATTAAAGGTGGTCTACCAATCGACAAGTAGACAAAACAGTTTTTTAAAACAGCCAAATAATGACATCTGCAAATATCGGACTCCTACCAGATGGAATGGTCTATTCTAAAAAATAGACTTTTTCGCAGGATTACTGAAGAGACCTCAGGCGTCCCTGGAAACAGTCCTTCGTCCTGGATAGTAGTCCTCCGCTTGCAGAGCCCCTCCTCACCAACGCGTTTCAATACACAAAGGTATCTTCCTCAAGATGTATGGAGGACAAACATCCCAGGGTTTTTATACCCATCACCTAAAACCTATTAATATCCCTAAAACTAGACATGGATCACCTATAATTTCCCTATCTCTATACATCTAATAGAGCAATCCCTCTCCATTCAGTCCGTTATTGGTTTTGTGAGTGTTCGATTTTCCCGCTTTCTATCCTCCGGTGATGTGTAGACGCCGCGTCACTGACCGGAAGTGACGTTCCGCAACTCCCGCAGCGTCATGTCCTTAACCGGAAGTGAATCATGCATCTCCGGAGAATGCTCCCCGTCTCTCTCTGCTCATTCTTCACAGTTCCACATTGAAGATGAGTCTTTTAACTCAGTACGGGGAACGATTTCCGTATCGGACGGAGTCCAGTGTTTTATTTCAGAACCAGAATGGTTAGGTGTTCCTTAAATGTATAAAGACACTGGTTATAAACAGGATCTTTTCGGGTTTACATTAAACACCTTTATAAACAGTACTTTAGTTTATCCACATAAATATAAATAAATAAATAAAAATGGTATACATAAACGATTGGAAGGAAAAGGAAAAGGAACAGAAGAATGGTCAAAGACACCCTTGGCTCCCTCATAGGAACCATTTCAATTCGAAATCCTTGTTGATTCCTTTTGGTACTAGGGTTTCGAATTGATGTATCATCTGCATCTCATTTTTTGCTAATTTCTTACTAATATCACTATTCCTTGGATCACAGGTGATTTTTCGTAGACCAAAAAAATTCTTTATATGATTGACATCACTATTATGTTTCTCTTTAAAATGGCTGGAAAGAGCATGGGTCTCTACTCCCTTTCTGATGTTCCGTAGGTGTTCTCCTACTCTTATCTTTAATTGCCTGCTGGTTCTACCAATGTAAAAAAGGCTACACGAACATTCTATACCATAGATTACATTGGTAGAATTACATGTTATAAATTCCCTGATGTTACATTCTTTTCCATTAATATTCACCTTCTCTATTTTATTTCCAAAAATGTTTTTTACATTTTTGCAACCTATACAGTTTGCACATCTGTAAAAACCTTTTGATAAAATTGTGGATGTTTTTGGAGAGCTAGGATGGAGACTTTTTACTAACTCTGTTTTCAAATTGGGTGCCCTCCGAAATATACACACAGGCAAATCTGGGAGGTCATTGCCTATTACCGGGTCTTTCTTCAATAGATGCCAGTGCTTTTTTAAGATCTTTTCTACCTTTTTGTGTTGTGTTGTATACCGGGTAGTAGCCACAAGTTGTTAGAAGAAGAACGTACCCTCCTAGAAAAGGGTTTGAAGTTCGCGCCCTCTACAAAAGTTGAACCTTTTGAAATTTTCATTGATACTCAAAAATTTATTAGAAAGCTGACTCTAAAAAATTTTTATAAGAACAAATCCAATGATGAGGTAAATATTGGAGACACTATAGAATCACAATTCAAACCCAAGTCTATTTTTTACCCCTCCTATCTAAAAGGGAATTTTTTGGAAACATTTAATGTATTAGTCAACGAGGATCTGGGAAAATTGCAAAATTCATATATTCCACATAATCTAACCTTTAAGGAGAGAAAGGCTTTAAAAACCTTGAGGGGGAATACCGAATTAATTATTAAACCCACAGATAAAGGGGGAGGGATAGTCTTGTTGGATAAAAAGAAATATGAAGAGGAGATCTATAGGCAACTAGGGGACGAAACTACATATAAAAAAATGAGAGGGAACCCCACAAAGAAAATTTCACTTCAAATAAAGGAACTTATAGAGAAATATAATAAAAAGGGAGTGCTTACTGAGGCTGAGGCAAAATTTCTGTTTATTGAGGATCCAGTTGTTCCAACAATATATGTATTGCCAAAAATACATAAGAGCCTAACCAACCCTCCCGGACGACCTATAGTGTCCGGGATTGGCTCAGCCACTGCCAACCTGTCCCAATGGATTGATTTCCACTTACAGGGTTTTGTATTGCTTAATCCCTCTCATCTCAAGGATACTAGGGATACTATAGAATTTTTAGAAGCTATATCTTGGAAAGAAAACTATTGGTTGGTAACTGCAGACGTCAGCTCACTTTACACCATTATTTCTCATCAGCAAGGTATCTTGGCTGTAAAAAAGGTTCTTAATAGGTCCTCCTTGGAGAAATCATTACAAAATTTGATAATAGATGGTGTTGAGTTTATTTTGAATAATAACTATTTTTTGTTTAAAGACGAATATTTCATCCAAAGAAAGGGTACCGCGATGGGCACCAGGTTCGCCCCGAGTTACGCAAATATATTTATGGGCGTATGGGAGGAAGAAAAAGTATGGTCAAACAACCCATTCGGGGCGAACCTGGTGTCATGGCGAAGGTACATAGACGATATTATCTTCGTCTGGAAAGGAGAGAGATCTCTCCTGGATGATTTCTGCACGTATCTTAATTCCAATGAACAAAATATTTCCCTTAGTTTCAATGTTAGTGCTCAGGAGGTCAATTTTCTTGATCTGAGCATTTACATCAAAAAGGGATATATAAAAACAAGAAATTATATAAAAGATACAGACTCCAGGTCATATATACACAAAAACAGCTGTCACCACCAAAATTGGTTGAATGGCATACCACCAGGACAGTTCAAAAGGCTTAGACGTAATTGTACTGATGATGATGTCTTTCTTGAACAAGCCAGTGAAATGAAAAGTAATTTTTTGAGATGTGGTTATGAAGAAGAGAAGGTTTCACATTCTCTGGAGACTGTGGTCGGATTTAGTAGAAGTACTCTACTTGAAAAAAGAGGACCAAAAGAGAGAAATGATGACAAATTTAAATGGGCATTTATTACCCGGTATACAACACAACACAAAAAGGTAGAAAAGATCTTAAAAAAGCACTGGCATCTATTGAAGAAAGACCCGGTAATAGGCAATGACCTCCCAGATTTGCCTGTGTGTATATTTCGGAGGGCACCCAATTTGAAAACAGAGTTAGTAAAAAGTCTCCATCCTAGCTCTCCAAAAACATCCACAATTTTATCAAAAGGTTTTTACAGATGTGCAAACTGTATAGGTTGCAAAAATGTAAAAAACAATTTTGGAAATAAAATAGAGAAGGTGAATATTAATGGAAAAGAATGTAACATCAGGGAATTTATAACATGTAATTCTACCAATGTAATCTATGGTATAGAATGTTCGTGTAGCCTTTTTTACATTGGTAGAACAAGCAGGCAATTAAAGATAAGAGTAGGAGAACACCTACGGAACATCAGAAAGGGAGTAGAGACCCATGCTCTTTCCAGCCATTTTAAAGAGAAACATAATAGTGATGTCAATCATATAAAGAATTTTTTTGGTCTACGAAAAATCACCTGTGATCCAAGGAATAGTGATATTAGTAAGAAATTAGCAAAAAATGAGATGCAGATGATACATCAATTCGAAACCCTAGTACCAAAAGGAATCAACAAGGATTTCGAATTGAAATGGTTCCTATGAGGGAGCCAAGGGTGTCTTTGACCATTCTTCTGTTCCTTTTCCTTTTCCTTCCAATCGTTTATGTATACCATTTTTATTTATTTATTTATATTTATGTGGATAAACTAAAGTACTGTTTATAAAGGTGTTTAATGTAAACCCGAAAAGATCCTGTTTATAACCAGTGTCTTTATACATTTAAGGAACACCTAACCATTCTGGTTCTGAAATAAAACACTGGACTCCGTCCGATACGGAAATCGTTCCCCGTACTGAGTTAAAAGACTCATCTTCAATGTGGAACTGTGAAGAATGAGCAGAGAGAGACGGGGAGCATTCTCCGGAGATGCATGATTCACTTCCGGTTAAGGACATGACGCTGTGGGAGTTGCGGAACGTCACTTCCGGTCAGTGACGCGGCGTCTACACATCACCGGAGGATAGAAAGCGGGAAAATCGAACACTCACAAAACCAATAACGGACTGAATGGAGAGGGATTGCTCTATTAGATGTATAGAGATAGGGAAATTATAGGTGATCCATGTCTAGTTTTAGGGATATTAATAGGTTTTAGGTGATGGGTATAAAAACCCTGGGATGTTTGTCCTCCATACACCTTGAGGAAGATACCTTTGTGTATTGAAACGCGTTGGTGAGGAGGGGCTCTGCAAGCGGAGGACTACTATCCAGGACGAAGGACTGTTTCCAGGGACGCCTGAGGTCTCTTCAGTAATCCTGCGAAAAAGTCTATTTTTTAGAATAGACCATTCCATCTGGTAGGAGTCCGATATTTGCAGATGTCATTATTTGGCTGTTTTAAAAAACTGTTTTGTCTACTTGTCGATTGGTAGACCACCTTTAATGGTGGGAGGCTAATTTTTATCTTTGTTTGTAAAAATAAAATGTGGTTTTACACTATGGGAGCGTATCTCTGTCTTTACATGTAATATCCTGAGGAGGTACGGTTGAAAATTTTGGAAGGAGGATCCTTCAAGAGGAAAGACCCTGTGGGATCATTTGGAGTTTCAAACGCCATTTTTGTCTATCATTAATCTGATAGACAAAATTAAGGGTACGAGTTTTCCCGTAAAGACTTATTAGAAATACCAGAAAGATATAACACTATATGTATTCTTTTTTGTTTTTTGAGGTCACATGAGACTCTGAGAGATTCATCAAAATCAATAAGTATTTTTGTGTGTGCGCTATTCCATGTGGAGGGATTCTTTTTCTGTTCATTTGTATTCTTGAAGTGTGGTGGAACTTCATTCCCTCTGTTAAGATAAGCAGCCACGTGTGCGCAATTGTGACTGTCTATCTACTTTCTGTTATGTATTTTATGTTGTACTCCTGTTTCTGTTCCCCTTGGCTTATATGGAGTGTCCGGAGTCCACCCTTCAGGAGAGGGTACTGTTATGACCCACGGCAGTGGTTGTGTATTTTATGTTGTACTCCTGTTTCTGTTCCCCTTGGCTTATATGGAGTGTCCAGAGTCCACCCTTCAGGAGAGGGTACTGTTATGACCCACGTCAGTGGTTATGTATTTTATGTTGTACTCCTGTTTCTGTTCCCCTTGGCTTATATGGAGTGCCCAGAGTCCACCCTTCAGGAGAGGGTACTGTTATGACCCACGGCAGTGGTTATGTATTTTATGTTGTACTCCTGTTTCTGTTCCCCTTGGCTTATATGGAGTGTCCGGAGTCCACTCTTCAGGAGAGGGTACTGTTATGACCCACGGCAGTGGTTATGTATTTTATGTTGTACTCCTGTTTCTGTTCCCCTTGGCTTATATGGAGAGTCCGGAGTCCACCCTTCAGGAGAGGGTACTGTTATGACCCACAGCAGTGGTTATGTATTTTATGTTGTACTCCTGTTTCTATTCCCCTTGGCATATATGGAGTGTCCGGAGTCCATCCTTCAGGAGAGGGTACTGTTATGACCCACAGCAGTGGTTATGTATTTTATGTTGTACTCCTGTTTCTATTCCCCTTGGCTTATATGGAGTGTCCAGAGTCCACCGTTCAGGAGAGGGTACTGTTATGACCCACGGCAGTGGTTATGTATTTTATGTTGTACTCCTGTTTCTATTCCCCTTGGCTTATATGGAGAGTCCGGAGTCCACCCTTCAGGAGAGGGTACTGTTATGACCCACAGCAGTGGTTATGTATTTTATGTTGTACTCCTGTTTCTATTCCCCTTGGCTTATATGGAGTGTCCGGAGTCCATCCTTCAGGAGAGGGTACTGTTATGACCCACAGCAGTGGTTATGTGTTTTATGTTGTACTCCTGTTTCTGTTCCCCTTGGCTTATATGGAGAGTCCGGAGTCCATCCTTCAGGAGAGGGTACTGTTATGACCCACAGCAGTGGTTATGTATTTTATGTTGTACTCCTGTTTCTGTTCCCCTTGGCTTATATGGAGTGCCCGGAGTCCACCCTTCAGGAGAGGGTACTGTTATGACCCACAGCAGTGGTTATGTATTTTATGTTGTACTCCTGTTTCTGTTCCCCTTGGCTTATATGGAGAGTCCGGAGTCCACCCTTCAGGAGAGGGTACTGTTATGACCCACGACAGTGGTTATGTATTTTATGTTGTACTCCTGTTTCTGTTCCCCTTGGCTTATATGGAGAGTCCGGAGTCCACCCTTCAGGAGAGGGTACTGTTATGACCCACGGCAGTGGTTATGTATTTTATGTTGTACTCCTGTTTCTGTTCCCCTTGGCTTATATGGAGAGTCCGGAGTCCACCCTTCAGGAGAGGGTACTGTTATGACCCACGGCAGTGGTTATGTATTTTATGTTGTACTCCTGTTTCTGTTCCCCTTGGCTTATATGGAGTGTCCGGAGTCCACCCTTCAGGAGAGGGTACTGTTATGACCCACGGCAGTGGTTGTGTATTTTATGTTGTACTCCTGTTTCTGTTCCCCTTGGCTTATATGGAGTGTCCAGAGTCCACCCTTCAGGAGAGGGTACTGTTATGACCCACGTCAGTGGTTATGTATTTTATGTTGTACTCCTGTTTCTGTTCCCCTTGGCTTATATGGAGTGCCCGGAGTCCACCCTTCAGGAGAGGGTACTGTTATGACCCACGGCAGTGGTTATGTATTTTATGTTGTACTCCTGTTTCTGTTCCCCTTGGCTTATATGGAGTGTCCGGAGTCCACCCTTCAGGAGAGGGTACTGTTATGACCCACGGCAGTGGTTATGTATTTTATGTTGTACTCCTGTTTCTGTTCCCCTTGGCTTATATGGAGTGTCCGGAGTCCACCCTTCAGGAGAGGGTACTGTTATGACCCACGTCAGTGGTTATGTATTTTATGTTGTACTCCTGTTTCTGTTCCCCTTGGCTTATATGGAGTGTCCAGAGTCCACCGTTCAGGAGAGGGTACTGTTATGACCCACAAGCAGTGGTTATGTATTTTATGTTGTACTCCTGTTTCTATTCCCCTTGGCTTATATGGAGTGTCCGGAGTCCATCCTTCAGGAGAGGGTACTGTTATGACCCACAAGCAGTGGTTATGTATTTTATGTTGTACTCCTGTTTCTATTCCCCTTGGCTTATATGGAGTGCCCGGAGTCCACCCTTCAGGAGAGGGTACTGTTATGAGCCACGGCAGTGGTTATGTATTTTATGTTGTACTCCTGTTTCTGTTCCCCTTGGCTTATATGGAGAGTCCGGAGTCCACCCTTCAGGAGAGGGTACTGTTATGACCCACAGCAGTGGTTATGTATTTTATGTTGTACTCCTGTTTCTATTCCCCTTGGCTTATATGGAGTGTCCGGAGTCCATCCTTCAGGAGAGGGTACTGTTATGACCCACAGCAGTGGTTATGTGTTTTATGTTGTACTCCTGTTTCTGTTCCCCTTGGCTTATATGGAGAGTCCGGAGTCCATCCTTCAGGAGAGGGTACTGTTATGACCCACAGCAGTGGTTATGTATTTTATGTTGTACTCCTGTTTCTGTTCCCCTTGGCTTATATGGAGAGTCCGGAGTCCACCCTTCAGGAGAGGGTACTGTTATGACCCACGGCAGTGGTTATGTATTTTATGTTGTACTCCTGTTTCTGTTCCCCTTGGCTTATATGGAGAGTCCGGAGTCCACCCTTCAGGAGAGGGTACTGTTATGACCCACGGTAGTGGTTATGTATTTTATGTTGTACTCATGTTTCTGTTCCCCTTGGCTTATATGGAGAGTCCGGAGTCCACCCTTCAGGAGAGGGTACTGTTATGACCCACGGCAGTGGTTATGTATTTTATGTTGTACTCCTGTTTCTGTTCCCCTTGGCTTATATGGAGTGTCCAGAGTCCACCCTTCAGGAGAGGGTACTGTTATGACCTACAAGCAGTGGTTATGTATTTTATGTTGTACTCCTGTTTCTATTCCCCTTGGCTTATATGGAGTGTCCGGAGTCCACCCTTCAGGAGAGGGTACTGTTATGAGCCACAAGCAGTGGTTATGTATTTTATGTTGTACTCCTGTTTCTGTTCCCTTGGCTTATATGGAGTGTCCGGAGTCCACCCTTCAGGAGAGGGTACTGTTATGACCCACGGCAGTGGTTATGTATTTTATGTTGTACTCCTGTTTCTGTTCCCCTTGGCTTATATGGAGAGTCCGGAGTCCACCCTTCAGGAGAGGGTACTGTTATGACCCACAAGCAGTGGTTATGTATTTTATGTTGTACTCCTGTTTCTGTTCCCCTTGGCTTATATGGAGTGTCCGGAGTCCACCCTTCAGGAGAGGGTACTGTTATGACCCACGGCAGTGGTTATGTATTTTATGTTGTACTCCTGTTTCTGTTCCCCTTGGCTTATATGGAGAGTCCGGAGTCCACCCTTCAGGAGAGGGTACTGTTATGACCCACAGCAGTGGTTATGTATTTTATGTTATATTCCTGTTTCTGTTCCCCTTGGCTTATATGGAGAGTCCGGAGTCCACCCTTCAGGAGAGGGTACTGTTATGAGCCACGGCAGTGGTTATGTATTTTATGTTGTACTCCTGTTTCTGTTCCCCTTGGCTTATATGGAGAGTCCGGAGTCCACCCTTCAGGAGAGGGTACTGTTTTGACCCACAGCAGTGGTTATGTATTGCACCAGCAGAGATAAAGGAGAGATATGGTGACTAAATCAGAGAAAAAATAAGATTTTACTCACCGGTAAATCTATTTCTCGTAGTCCGTAGTGGATGCTGGGGACTCCGTAAGGACCATGGGGAATAGACGGGCTCCGCAGGACACTGGGCACTCTAAAGAAAGATTTAGGACTATCTGGTGTTCACTGGCTCCTCCCCCTATGACCCTCCTCCAAGCCTCAGTTAGGAACTGTGCCCGGAAGAGCTGACACAATAAGGAAGGATTTTGAATCCCGAGTAAGACTCATACCAGCCACACCAATCACACCATATAACACGTGATGGGAACCCCGGTTAACAGTATGATAACAATGGAGCCTCTGAATAGATGGCTCGCAATAACAACCCGAGTTTTGTAACAATAACTATGTACAAGTATTGCAGACAATCCGCACTTGGGATGGGCGCCCAGCATCCACTACGGACTACGAGAAATAGAATTACCGGTGAGTAAATTCTTATTTTCTCTGACGTCCTAGTGGATGCTGGGGACTCCGTAAGGACCATGGGGGTTATACCAAAGCTCCCAAACGGGCGGGAGAGTGCGGATGACTCTGCAGCACCGAATGAGAGAACTCCAGGTCCTCCTCAGCCAGGGTATCAAATTTGTATAATTTTGAAAACGTGTTTGCCCCTGACCAAGTAGCTACTCTGCAAAGTTGTAAAGCCGAGACCCCTCGGGCAGCCGCCCAAGATGAGCCCACCTTCCTTGTGGAATGGGCTTTTATTGATTTAGGCTGCAGTAATCCCACCGCAGAATGCGCCAGCTGAATAGTGCTACAAATCCAGTGCGCAATAGACTGCTTAGAAGCAGGAGCACCCAGCTTGTTGGGTGCATACAGGATAAACAGCAAGTCAGTTATTCTGACTCCAGCCATCCTGGAAACATATATTTTCAGGGCCCTGACTACGTCCAGCAACTTGGAATCCTCCAAGTCCCTAGTAGCCGCAGGCACCACAATAGGTTGGTTCAAGTGAAAAACTGAGACCACCTTCGGGAGAAACTGAGGACGAGTCCTCAATTCTGCCCTATCCATATGGAAAATCAGATAAGGGCTTTTACAAGACAAAGCCGCCAATTCTGAAACCCGCCTGGCCGAAGCCAGGGCCAACAGCATGACCACTTTCCACGTGAGATATTTTAAATCCACAGTCTTAAGTGGTTCGAACCAATGTGATTTCAGGAATTCCAAAACCACATTGAGATCCCAAGGTGCCACTGGGGGCACAAAAGGAGGCTGAATATGCAGAACTCCTTTGACAAAGATCTGAACTTCAGGCAATGAAGCCAGTTCTTTCTGGAAGAAAATCGACAGAGCCGAGATCTGTACCTTAATGGACCCCAATTTGAGGCCCAACGTCACTCCTGCTTGCAGGAAGTGCAGGAATCGACCCAGTTGAAATTCCTCCGTCGGGGCCTTCATGGCCACACACCAAGCAACATATTTCCGCCAAATGCGGTGATAATGTCTTGCGGTGACATCCTTCCTGGCTTTGATCAGGGTAGGGATGACTTCCTCCGGAATACCCTTCTCCTTTAGGATCCGGTGTTCAACCGCCATGCCGTCAAACGTAGCCGCGGTAAGTCTTGGAACAGACAGGGTCCCTGCTGCAGCAGGTCTTGTCTGAGCGGCAGAGGCCAAGGGTCCTCTGCAAGCATCTCTTGAAGTTCCGGGTACCAAGCTCTTCTTGGCCAATCTGGAACTACGAGTATAGTTTTCACTCCTCGCCTTCTTCTTATTCTCAGTACCTTGGGTATGAGCGGTAGAGGAGGAAACACATAAACCGACTGGTACACCCACGGTGTCACTAGAGCATCAACAGCTATCGCCTGAGGGTCCCTTGACCTGGCGCAATATCTTTTTAGCTTTTTGTTGAGGCGGGACGCCATCATGTCCACCTTTGGTCTTTCCCAACAGTTTACCAGCATTTGGAAGACTTCTGGATGAAGTCCCCATTCTCCCGGGTGGAGGTCGTGCCTGCTGAGGAAGTCAGCTTCCCAGTTGTCCACTCCCGGAATGAACACTGCTGTCAGTGCTAACACATGATTCTCTGCCCATTGGAGAATCCTTGTGGCTTCTGCCATCGCCATCCTGCTTCTTGTGCCGCCCTGTCTGTTTACATGGGCGACCGCCGTGATGTTGTCTGATTGGATCAGTACCGGCTGGTTCTGAAGCAGGGGCCTTGCCTGGCTTAGGGCATTGTAAATGGCCCTTAGCTCCAAGATATTTATGTGAAGAGAAATCTCCTGATCTGACCACAGTCCTTGGAAATTTCTTCCCTTTGTGACTGCACCCCAGCCCCGAAGGCTGGCATCCGTGGTCACCAGGACCCAGAACTGTATTCCGAATCTGCGGCCCTCTAGTAGATGAGCCCTCTGCAGCCACCACAGCAGCGACACCCTGGTTCTTGACGATAGGGTTATCCGCTGTTGCATCTGGAGATGGGACCCGGACCATTTGTCCAACAGGTCCCACTGGAACGTCCTTGCGTGGAACCTTCCGAATGGAATTGCTTCGTATGAAGCTACCATTTTCCCCAGGACTCGTGTGCATTGATGTACCGACACTTTTCCTGGTTTTAGGATGTCTCTGACTAAAGATGACAACTCCTCTGCTTTTTCCACTGGAAGAAACACTCTTTTCTGGTCTGTGTCCAGAATCATTCCCAGGAACAGAAGACGTGTCGTCGGGACCAGCTGTGACTTTGGAATATTGAGAATCCAGCCGTGCTGTTGTAGCACTTCCCGAGAAAGTGCTACCCCCACTACCAACTGTTCTTTGTCAGGAGATCGTCCGAGTACGGGATAATTAAAACTCCCTTCTTGTGAAGGAGTATCATCATTTCGGCCATTACCTTGGTAAAGACCCTTGGTGCCGTGGATAACCCAAACGGCAGCGTCTGGAACTGATAGTGACAGTCCTGTACTAGGTACTCCTGGTGCGGAGGGTAAATGGGGACATGCAGGTACACATCCTTGATGTCCAGGGAGACCATGTAATCCCCCTCCTCCAGGCTCGCAATAACCGCCCTGAGCGATTCCATCTTGAACTTGAACCTTCTGAGATAAGTGTTCAAGGATTTTATTTAAGATGGGTCTCACCGAACCGTCCGGTTTCGGTACCACAAACATTGTGGAATAGTAACCTTGTCCTTGTTGAAGGAGGGGTACTTTGACAATCACTTGCTGTGAATATAGTTTCTGAATAGCCACCAACACCGCCTCCCTGGCAGAGGGAGTTGCCGGTAGGGGAGATTTTAGGAAACTACTTGAAGGACCCAGGAATCCACCTGTGAGAGAGCCCCCTGTGCGCTGAAATTCCTGAGACGGGCCCCCACCGTTCCCGGTTCCACCTGAGCAGCCCCAGCGTCATGCTGTGGACTTACCGGACGCAGGGGAGGACTTCTGCTCTTGGGAACTAGCTGTGTGCTGCAGCTTTTTCCCCCTTCCTCTGCCCCTCGGCAGAAAGGATGAGCCTCTAACCCTCTTATTTTTCTGGGGCCGAAAGGACTGTACCTGATAATACGGTACTTTCTTTTGCTGTAGGGTAGCCTGTGGCAAAAAGGTCGATTTCCCAGCAGTAGCTGTGGAAACGAGGTCTGAAAGGCCCTCCCCAAAAAGTTCCACCCCTTTATAGGGTAAAACTTCCATGTGCCGCTTTGAGTCTGCATCACCTGACCATTGCCTAGTCCATAACCCCCTTCTGGTCGGCAATGGACATAGCGCTTATTTTTGATGCCAGCCGGCAAATATCCCTCTGTGCATCACGCATTTATAAGACGGCGTCTTTTATATGCTCAATCGTCAGCAAAATATTGTCCCTATCCATGGTATCAATATTATCCGACAGGGAATCTGACCATGCAGCAGCAGCACTGCACATCCATGCTGATGCAATAGCTGGTCTCAATATAATGCCCGTGTGTGTGTAAATAGCTTTTAGGGTAGCTTCCTGCTTCCTATCAGCAGGTTCCTTCAGGGTGGCCGTATCCGGAGACGGTAGTGCCACCTTCTTTGATAAGCGTGTCAGCGCCTTATCTACCCTAGGGGGTGTTTTCCAACGTGACGTTTTGAAATTATACATTTCTTATCTGGGGAAGTCCACGCTTCCTCACACACCTCATTTAATTCCTCAGATGCAGGAAAAACTACAGATAGTTTTTTCTCACCAAACATAATACCCTTTTTTGTGGTACCTGGGGTATTATCAGAAATGTGCAAAACATTTTTCATTGCCTCAATCATGTAACGGGTGGACCTATTGGAGGGTACACTAGTCTCATCATCGTCGACACTGGAGTTGGTATCCGTGTCGACGTCTGTATCTGTCACCTGAGGTAGCGGGCGTTTTAAAGCCCCTGATGACATTTGAGACGCTGGAACAGGCACAAGCTGTGTAGCCGGCTGTCCTATGTCGTCAAACCTTTTGTGTAAGGAGTTGACACTTTCACGCAATTCCTTCCATAAGTCCAACCACACAGGTGTCGACCCCGCAGGGGGTGACATCACATTAACAGGCATTTGCTCCGCCTCCACATCATTTTCCTCCTCATACATGTCGACACAGCAGTACCGACACACAGCAGACACACAGGGAATGCTCTTACAGAGGACAGGACCCCACAAAGCCCTTTGGGGAGACAGAGGGAGAGTATGCCAGCACACACCATAGCGCTATATATCACAGGGATATCACCTATAAAAACGTGTTTTCCCCTTATAGCTGCATAATATATTTATACTGCGCCTAATTTGTGCCCCCCCCTCTCTTTTTTACCCTTTTCTGTAGTGCAGGACCGCAGGGGAGAGCCAGGGAGCTTCCTTGCAGCGGAGCTGTGAGTGAAAAATGGCGCCAGTGTGCTGAGGGAGATGGCTCCGCCCCTTTTTCGGCGGGCTTTCTCCAGCTATTGTAAAAGTTCTGGCAGGGGTTAATAAACACCTGTATAGCCGCTGGGGCTATATATGGTGCCATTTCGCCAGCCAAGGTGTTAATATTGTGCTCAGGGCGACCCCCCCCAGCGCCCTGCACCCATCAGTGACCGCAGTGTGTGGTGTGCATGAGGAGCAATGGCGCACAGCTGCAGTACCTTAGAGAAGACAGAAGTCTTCAGCCGCCGATTTTCCGGACCTTCTTGCTTCTGGCTCTGTAAGGGGGACGACGGCACGGCTCCGGGAACGGACGACGAGGTCGGGTCCTGTGTTCGATCCCTCTGGAGCTACTTCGCTTCTTCTCCCCTTAGTCCCTCGATGCAGTGAGCTTGTTGCCAGGTCTCACTGAAAATAAAAAACCTAACATATACTTTCTTCCTAGGAGCTCAGGAGAGCCCCTAGTGTGCATCCAGCTCGGCCGGGCACAGAAATCTAACTGAGACTTGGAGGAGGGTCATAGGGGGAGGAGCCAGTGCACACCAGGTAGTCCTAAATCTTTCTTTAGAGTGCCCAGTCTCTTGCGGAGCCTGTCTATTCCCCATGGTCCTTACGGAGTCCCCAGCATCCACTAGGATGTCAGAGAAATAAGCTTTATTAACAATGAAACAGACATACAGTGATATATATTAACTAATGTGAATCAAAAACACAAGTTAAGAAATGCCATATAACAGTGATTATGGGTCCAGAGTTATATATGTGAACTTCCCTCATATTAATGTGTCTTTTGGTAATCTATGTGTGTTAGCTAACATTGTTCTCAAAACTCCAATGTTAAATTATGGAATGAATCATATAGGGAGCTGGCTCTAAAGAAAGCATTGTAACCCTAAATTTCATTTAACCCCCTAGGGGAAATAGTTCCCAGGGTATAAATCCATCTGGATTCTTTTTGTAACAGCATCCTGTCCCTGTTACCGCCCCTGAGGGATTTAGGTACATGGTCTATTAGAATCGCCCTAATTGAGGCAACTCCATGTTTGCCCTCTAAGCAGTGCCTTGCAAATGGTTGATCACTTTGGTTCTTTTCATGGGCCTTTTTAATGGCACTGCGATGAAGGACCATCCTCTCCCTAAATTGACGAATAGTCTTGCCCACATAGGCAAGACCACAGGGACAAGTTAAAAGGTATATTACATGTGTAGTTGTGCAGGTAAGTCTGTGCCGGATTTTAATTTTTTGACCACTATGTGGGTGGTTAAATGTTGCTCCTGTAATAAGAGTATTACAGGTAGCACACCCTAGACATTTAAAACATCCCTGTTTTTGTCACAGAAAATAGGACTGACTAATCTTAGTAAGGTTAGAAACATCAAGTTTCATAACATAATCCCCTAGATGAGACGAGTTTCTGCTAATGTGGACAATACCTGATCAGTCTGTATGATTGGCCACATTTGTTTTGCTTTCTTAACCACCCGTTTACTTGCTGTCGTATATTTATTGACCCAGGTTAGTTTTTTAACCCCCGAAACCCTATTTCTAATTTTGGGTGTGAGAGCCTGCTCCCGTGGCATATTAAGAACCCTTGTCTTTGACGCCTGTAATGCTTTCATTGGATATCCACGCTCTGCAAATTTACTCAACATGTTATCCAATGCCACTATGGTTTCTGCCGGGTCTGAGGTAATTCTTCTAACCCGCAGAAATTGCGAGTAGGGGAGTCCTGTCTTGAGAGCCAAAGGATGAAACATTTGATGACTAAGTAATGTATTCCGATCAGTGGGTTTGATGTAAATGGAGGTAGATTCCCCTTTGTCACTACGGGTGATGGATACGTCTAAAAAATGTATTGTAAACTCGTCCAATGTTGTGGTGAACTTCACTACATGTTCTGTTTGATTATGTTTTTCCCATAGTTGGACCAGATCTTCCCTAGAGCCTTGCCAAAACACCAGGTCATCAATATAGCATTTGTAATAAACTACCTGCGACATAACAGTTGTGTTAAGATAAAACATTTGTTTTTCAACATAGTGCATGAAGGCGCAGGCGTTCGATGGGGCCACTGCCGACCCCATCGCACAGCATGCTATTTGTAAAAAGAATCCTCCATTAAAGACAAAGTAATTCCGACTCAAAACCAAATGTAACAACTTCAAAAAAACTCCTAGGTCGGGGCCCGTATATAAACGGTTCTCATTTAGTAGTAGACGCACCGCCTCTACACCTGCATCGTGTGGGATGCAGGTGTAGAGGCTAGTGACATCAGCACTACACATCAACATGTGCTCAGGTAAGTCACCCAATTCTTGCATTTGTATCAAGAGAGTAGTTGTGTCTTTTAAATAAGACGGTGTAGCTTGGATGCATGGATTTAAAAATGCATCCAAAAATATTGATACTGGATGATATAAAGAGCCCCTGGCCGACACTATAGGTCGGCCAGGTGGGTCTACGAGTGACTTATGTATCTTAGGCACAGTGTAAAATAAGGGGCACTTTCGGATATTCTACACACAATGCTTTCTTAACTTCAGAAGAAATAAGGCCCTGTTCACAAACATCCTGTAAATACTGGTCCAATTCTGTTTTAAACTCTCGAGTTGGGTCCCTAGTCAGTCTCCTATAAGTGGATGTGTCGTTGAGCTGACGATCACATTCACGTATATAAGACACACGGTATATATATGTATATAGGTATTGTTCCATTAAATATTAAGGACACCGTGTATGGGATGAAATTGTTCAGGGCCACATAAGTAATAATTCGGTGGTTGCGAGGATATTGTCACATATTACGGCGAACAAGTTATTAGCAATACCGGATTCATGTATATTACTGTATGATACTGTGGTCGGTTTGAACTGGTCTTTAGGTGGGAGCCCAGAAGTAACCTGTAATCACATCACAAGATTAGGTGTCGCTCAGTGTTCCAGCTGACCAATGACCCACGGTGTACTGAATATGTACCGCCCCTGGACCAATGGAAGATCTTACATTCCCCATTGTACTGTTATTGGAACATTGTATAAAAGGACGCACCTGGCCCAGGTTTCAGTCACCTTTCTCAGAGGTCATCTTGTAAGACGACTGAGGCCTGGAATCTGGTGGCGCAGCGTATGTATGAAGGTAACTGTTACTATTGTATTGGTATAGTTGTATTGCTAATTGTACTCGCATTTAATTCCCGTCTGTTGTATATTATTGTACGTATTACTGTATCCTTGAATTGTATTGTGTTGCTACAGTGCAGCATTGTTATCCCTTTGTGTCCACTAGGGACTAATATATATGGTTATTGGGTTGGACCTTTGATCCAAATTTACCCATCTGTCTCGTCTGTTATTTTGTTAATCTGGCGAAGCGTCAGGGACACTTCCGACACTCTACTAAGGTCTAAGTGTGTTATATTGCTGTAGCCATATATATTCACCAAAGTATTATGAGTGCATCAACGCTCAAAAGGTACGCTAAGTGGTGCTACGCATAGGTACGCCCGTAGCTAGGAATAAAGTGTAAACAGCGCAACACTGCGGAAACTGCGCAACTGACTTATTGTCCATCAGTTTACTTTAAAAACAGTTTATCAGAGTAAAAAAAAAAACAGAACAGTTGAACAGACATAATTTAATTAAAACCAACAAATGATAAAACTATTTAATTACAGAGTCCCCCCCCCTTTCCCCCCGTAATATCATCCCACTATTCAAATGCGCTGTCAAAATCGGACATAGCCAAAATTGCACCAGAAATATTTTGCTTTTAAACGACTTTATTTCATATCTTTAATACACATATTTTTGTCTGTATTTTAAACTTAAAAAATACTTTACTCTGCACAACAGCCTAGGGGGTCATTCAGACCCATCCGCAATAGTGGCCCGCAGCAGTTTACCCGGTGGTGGCAAAATGCACATGCACAGCGGCCGTGCAGACACAGACATTGTGGTCGCATCCCTGAGGGGTGAACGCGGGTGGGCCGGGACCATTTTCCAGAAGGGGGGGGGGGGGGGGGGCTGCGTGATGTCACATCTGCGTTCATCTCTGATTAACCCCCTATAAGCTACCAGAATGCACCTCATATCTCATCTTTTCCAAGTTACTACAAATGATATGAGATCGGTAGCAGCACTACTTTCAGGATTATTACACAGAACACACATAAAGGCTGACACAGCAAATAACAGTAACACATACAAGGGATTAATTAGAAATAAAGAAGCATAATCATCATTAAGTCTAATTATCAACTGATTCTGTGTGGAACACATACACCTCTTTACTGTCTCCAGCAGCCCCTGGTACTGCACTGTGACCACCCGCCCCATCTCCCCCCACTATTGCCATCCACCCCGTGTCTCCCCCACTACTGCCACGCACCCTGTCTCCCCTCCCCACTACTGACACCCACCCTGTCTCCCCCACTACTGCCACTGCCCTGTCTCCCCCCACTACTGCCATCTACCCGTCTCCCCTACTACTGCCACCTGCCCTGTCTCCCCTACTACTGCCGCCCGTCCCATCTCCCCCCACTATTGCCATCCACCCGTGTCTACCTTACTACTGCCACCTGCCCTGTCTCCCCGCTGACACCTCAGCCCTGCTTGCAGATGTTTACCCACATAGACATTGCCTCCAGCAGCTCCCACTACTGCCACCCACCCTGTCTCCCTCCTCAGCCCTGCTTGGGGACGTTTACCCACATACACATTGCCTCCAACAGCTCCTACTACTGCCCGCTGCCCTGTCTCCCTCCTCAGCCCTGCTTGGGGACGTTTACCCACATAGACATTGCCTCCAGCAGCTCCCACTACTGCCACCCACCCTGTCTCCCTCCTCAGCCATGCTTGGGGACGTTTAACCTCATAGACATTGCCTCCAGCAGCTTCTACTACTGCCCCCTGCCCTGTCTCCCTCCTCTGCACTGCTTGGGGACAATATTACCCACATAGACATTGCCTCCAGTAGCCCCCCGCTACTGCCACCCACCCTGTTTCCCCTGACATCTTAGCACTGCTTGGGAATTTATGGTACTGCTAACAGTCCATCAACAGATGGAAGAAACCCAGGCAGTACGGAGGCAGCAGCTGCATCTGGTATCATGGTCATGCAAGGCTGGGAGTCAGTAAGATTACTTAATAGAGGGTCTAAATTCAGTAAGGATAGCAGATGCTGCTAATTAGCAATCCTTTTCCTAGCGTGCTAGGGGCCGCCCATCGCAAGGCCACCTTGCATGCTGACCACCGCCTACCCCCTTGATGAAGCAGAAATTGCGATTGCCTCACAATTTCTGCTTTATCGTAGAAATTAGTGAAGCCTCCTGCTGCCGCTGCTTGCGCAGGAGGCCCGCTGCATTTTTCTTGATCATGGCGGCTGCATGTGAAGTCACACAGCCGTGATCATGCCCATCTCTGTCCTCCGTTCGCGCCACACTGCCCCCGCACCGATCCGTCTCCTCCCTAGAAATGGAGCATTGCCCGCCCATCCCCGTGACTGCCTCTGCCTAACAGGCAATCACATTTTCTGCGTCCTCTGCAGAAAATGCAGGTGCATGCACGGGATGGGTGCAGTGGATGCGCCCGCAACTTTTTTTCAATAATTCCGTTTGGACCACACACTGCGATCAAACCTGAATTAGGCTCCGAGTCATCATCTTACAGGCAGCCAGTGAAGGGAGCAGAGAATGGGTGTTATGTGGCAGAAACGGGCTGGTTAGGTAACAGCCTGGCTGCTGCATTCTGTACAAGCTACAAGCTCTGTAATTCTTTTGCTGGGAGACCCAGGTAGAGGACATTGCAGTAGTCTGTGCGTGATGATACAAGTACATGTATGACTGTAGGTAGATCTTCTGAGGGAAATAAGTACTGGAGTCTGGCTATGTTCCTCAGATGAGGATCTGATTGTGGCTGATACCTGATGTCTAAGTGTCACTCCACAATCCAGGACACCAAGATTCTGCACAGGATCAGCATTTTGTAACTCTGAAACCTCCAAGTGTAAGTCTGGTTGGTTTGCAAAGCTGAGCTGTAGCCCTGTCCTTTGTTGGTGAGCTTCTACCATATGGACCTGTTTCACCAGGACTGAGTCACAGCCAACTGGCATCACCCACACCTGGAGCTCATCTAGACAACCATTTCGGATTGGGACTGGGTTCTCAGTATCTGGAGCAAAAGACAGATCATCTGCATAGCAGTGGTAGATGAGGGCATGACATCTGATTATTTCACCATGCAGTAGCATGTATATTACAAAAAGCATAGGAGATACGATAAGAACCTTGAAGAACAACGCATGGCAATGATGAGTATACTCCAGAAGATTAAAATGGCTTCTCACCTGTGTGTCTTCTCTGGTGTGTAACAAATTGTGATTTGTGTGTAAAACATTTCCCACACTCAGAACATGGAAATGGCTTCTCACCTGTGTGACTTCTGTGATGTACAACAAGAGCTGATTTGAGTGCAAAACATTTCCCACACTTAGAGCATGGAAATGGATTCTCACCTGTGTGACTTTGCTGATGTGTAACAAGATGTGATTTCTGTGTAAAACATTTCCCACACTCAGAGCAAGAAAATGGCTTCTCACCTGTGTGACTTTTCTCATGTTTAAAAAGATCTCTTTTGTGTGCAAAACATTTCCCACACTCAGGACATGGAAATGGCTTCTCACCTGTGTGATTTCTCTGATGTGTAACAAGTTCTGATTTCTGAGTATAACTTTTCGTGCACTCAGAGCAAGAAAAAGGCTTCTCACCTGTGTGATTTCTCTGATGAATAACAAGATGTGATTTGTGTGCAAAACATTTTCCACAGTCAGAACATGGAAATGGCCTCGCACCTGTGTGACTTCGCTGATGTCTAACAATATCTGATTTCCGGGCAAAACATTTCCCACACTCAGAGCAAGAAAATGGCTTCTCACCTGTGTGACTTCTGTGATGTATAACAAGTTGTGATTTCCGGGCAAAACATTTCCCACACTCAGAGCAGGAAATTGGATTCTCACCTGTGTGACTTCTGTTATGACTAACAAGATCTGAATTTTGTGCAAAACATTTACCACACTCAGTACATGGAAATGGCTTCTCACCTGTGTGACTTCTCTGATGTTTAACAAGTTGTGATTTCCAGGCAAAACATTTCCCACACTCAGAGCAAGAAATTGGATTCTCGCCTGTGTGACTTCTGTTATGACTAACAAGATCTGAATTTTGTGCAAAACATTTACCACACTCAGGACATGGAAATGGCTTCTCACCTGTGTGACTTCTCTGATGTCTAGCAAGTTGTGATTTCTGTGCAAAATATTTCCCACACTCAGAACATGGAAATGGTGATGTACCTGTGTGACTTCTCTTATGTGCATCAAGAGTTGATTTGTATGTAAAACAGTTCCCACACTCAGAACAGGAATATGGTTTCTCACCTGTATGTATTCTCTTATGTATTACAAGATGTGATTTATATGTAAAACATTTCCCACACTCAGAACATGGAAATGGATTTTCACCTGTGTGACTTCGCAGATGTGTAACAAGTTGTGATTTCCAAGTAAAACATTTCCCACACTCAGAACATGAAAATGGCTTCTCACCTGTGTGACTTCTGTTATGACTAACAAGATCTGATTTCTGTGCAAAACATTTCCCACACTCAGGACATGGAAATGGCCTGTCACCTGTGTGACTTCGCTGATGTGTAATAAGTTGTGATTTCTGGGTAAAACATTTCCCACACTCAGAACAGGAATATGGTTTCTCACCTGTATGTATTCTCTCATGTGTAACAAGACCTGATTTATATGTAAAACATTTTCCACACTCAGAACAATGAAATTGCTTCTCATTTGCCTTAGCAGGCTGATGGGTAATAAGCTTTGTGTTCTGTGTAAAACATTTGGCATCTATAGAACACAGAAACACTGTATCTACTGTCAGAGCTGTAACAGATGCACCAATATCAGAGTGATCAGGAGAACATTTCCCAGGATCAGAGGGATCAGCTGATAGAGCTGGATGTATAATTGGGGTAATGGGAGTAGCTCCTGGAGAATCCTGTCTACTGTCATCTTTTATGTCACAATCCGGGGATAACATTAGATGTCCTTCTGAGATATTCCTGCTTGTGTGTCCATCTGCTGGAAATAAAACACATTATGGAAATGTGAAATTTTCTGTAACAATATTAATCTTGTAAACAATAGGAGAAGACGACTTTCTGGGACACTTAATAGTAAATGTGTGTATTAAAACATAACTTTTAATGAAGGCTTTATAATAATGTCTCCTAACATTACTCCTGGAAGCATTGGTAAGGCAGCATTCCTTTATGTGTGTGCTCATATGCTGGTAAGCCTGTACATGTGTTACTCACCCTTATATAAGGTATATTGCTACAGCAGAGTAGGTGTGGAACAAGGTATTTTACATGCAATACACCATATAATACCCTGTAATCATCATCATCTACTAGGTTATAATCCACTGTAACACCCCCATCTTCAGTGTCTTACCTCTATTCTCTCACTAGTAATAAGGATGATGTGTGTACGGTAAGTATGATACATAGAATTACATATCAGGATCTATACAGCAGCCACCATACTTCTGCATCTCATACGTGTGCTACTGGCAGCAGTGAACATCTGAGTGAGAGTGCCGGGAAGACAGCAGAGTCTGATGAGAAAGAGATTGGATCTGCCTTTGCAGGGATGTACCACACTTGTTAGTATATAAAATAATAAATAAGAGGGGCCTGAGTCCATCCAGACGTGCTTTCTGGAGTTCTCCTCACTAAGTGGCTTATCTACCCTCCTTGATAGCTCTCAGCCACCGGCTGGGACCAAGACACAATCTATTAAGTACCCCACTCCTCCTGCCCTAAAGCCGCTCACTCCGCTCAGTCCGGGCACCGTTCACTGCTGCAGCCTAGTGACACAGCTGAAGCCATGGGCTGTATTCTGGGGCTAAGTGCGCCCAGTCTTTCTTGCACGCTCCGCGCTTTTGCCTCAGGTGGGAGCACTGGCTCTTGCTACTGCAGGGGGCAGAATGGGCTGCGCACAGTCACCGGAGCCCCTTGGAAAGTGAGGTGATGATCAAGCACTCTTGCTCCATTGCCCTTTCTCCGAATTCCACTAGACGATCTGCTTAGATATCCGTGTCGCCCCCCCCCAGGGACGTTGGACCTTCGGCCCTGCTAGGTATGAAACATGGCTGCTGCTAGTAGAGAGGGTGGGGCTTGTGGGTCTCACCGGTTCTGTACAAAGGTCCACTGGTAGGCCGCCCTCTTTGATGCCAACGCCCTTAGCACTCTCTACCTCCACCAAGCTCATGAGTGCCGCCCTCATGATGCTTCTGGACATGTTGAAAAGGATATCCACACTCTTCTCCTGATACACGATCTCCAGATCATCCTTAGACATTCCGCTGAAGTCCGCCATCTTGTGCGTTCTCCTGCGCTGCAGTTACTCCTCTCCTAACTCGGCTTCTCCAATCAGGTGACTGAAAAGCCACCTAAGATTATCCCACCGCTATGCCAGCAATTTCTGTGACCGGACGGTTCTGTATGAAAGCCCTCGCATCCCGCCCCAGTCACGGAATGGATGTTTAGGTCACACGGGATCTGGCCACTTAGTGGATTCCCACTTACCGTCAGTAACCACCTATTACTGACTCCACCCACTGCGCAGTGGGTGGGTACTACGCTGCCACCAGACTCTTTGTTGCCATGGAGTCTGGAACCATGGTACTGCTCTGTATGCGTGGACACGCTGTCTTACCACACCTGCGTGGTGTTGATAAATCACCACTAGTCACTGGACTAGGCCTCCACACGGTAGCTGGTGGGAGGCGGATCTTGGAGATGCTGAGTGGACCCTGGACAGCCGTAAAACTGAACTATGTTTGGCATAGCACTGCAGGTCACAAGATGAAGCGGTTGTCTTGAGGCAGATGTTTATTCACTCAAACAGTCTTAAAAAAGACTCTTCCCTATTGCTAGGGGCAACAGCAATACAGCAAGATGTTTACAGCAGAGTGAAAATGGTAAAATACCTCTGGAGGCTCACAGGCCTCCTCTTTTTTTCTTACTCCAATACACATACCACAAGGGGTAAGTCCACCGTGCTGTTCTCAACCAATCATTGTTTACCCATGTGATGTGCATGCCTTGGCCACATGCACAGCTAACATTGTCCTCTGTGGACGGTGGGGAGTAGTCACTCTCCTTTGACCGTCCCATCCTGGAGGGTTGTTATCCGCCCTGGTGACGTTCAGTCTAGGCAGGGGGAAGCTTTCTCATGTAAACTACTTCCATGAATCTGCCCGGGTACCCAGCTCACCATCTCCAGCCTAAACTTGGGCTCCAGAGATGGGAGGCCTAGATCCCCGGTTAGGGTTTCCTGCCCACCGACGGTGATCCCTATGGAGCTCCAGAAAACCATTCAGCTTGTTTTAAAGCTGAGCTGCTCCTCTCTCTCCCCATGATACTTCCATGTGGGAGGCTAGAGAGGAAGGCATTCCATTTTTGGGGAAAAGTACTGGAGGAATCCATCTGCCGGCACAGTAATGGATTCCCCCCCTCCTGGACACACAACCAAGTAAGTTCATTTCACTTTAAATACAATTCAAGTACACTATACACATTGTTGCTTAAATATACACTGAGCCAGTGCCCTGCACAGGCTCCAAATACCCAGGCACTGCAGTGCCTCACCATACTATTATATATATATATATATATATATACATACATACACACATATATATACACATACATATATACACACATATATATACACATACATATATACACACACACAGTGTTCGCAAATGTATTTTACCCAGATCAGAGGACGGGGACTCACTTTTCTAAAACGTGTGGGTCCCCGAAGGACGCGCTGCACTGCTGCCAATTCCTGGCTCTCAATTGACTGCGCTTCCTGCCTGTAAAGGAGGAGGTGGAGCCTTACCACTACCAGTCCTCTGGTGGTACCTTCCCCTCCTGGTCACATGCAGCCGCGGATTCACACGGGGGCCGGGCAGAGAGTGAAGACGGCTCTACGGCTGCTCTACGCTGTGGGAGGTGAGCGCCGGTGACAGCGTAAGTGCTGTGGGGTAGGGTAAGTAGCCTAGGAGCGGGTGGCTGAACTTGGGTGGCTGCTTTCCTTGCATGCCTTGTGTGTCTTCTGGGAGTGTCATGGGATTGTAGCCCGACCTCAGTGGTTGTTTCAGACGTCCACTATAGTAAGTTTCCCTGATATTCCCAGCGCCATTCACAACTAGACCAAGCTAAGGATCTATGAGAATATAACATGAATCTACTGTGCAGGCACTGCTGGTACCTGTGGTGCACCCGCTACTTCTGGGATCATCCTGTCAAGCTGCCTAAAACGTCTGCTTCCGTCAAAAGCATTTATACAAGTGATCTGAGCCAGGGCTACATCATATAAGGCTAGAAATGAGAAACCACACCGGCACCCCAATCGCAGCACTGCCGACACCTAACCCTCCCACTCACAGCCTAACCCTAACCTCCCCCCAGCACTGCCGACACCTAACCCCCCCACACACAGCCTAACCTCCCCCCAGCAGTGCCTAAACCTAACCCCCTTACCCACAGCCTAACCCTAACCTCCCCCCAGCAGTGCCTAAACCTAACCCCCCTTACCCACAGCCTAACCCCCTTACCCACAGCCTAACCCTAACCTCCCCCCAGCAGTGCCTAAACCTAACCCCCCTTACCCACAGCCTAACCCTAACCTCCCCCCAGCAGTGCCAAAACCTGAACCCCCTTACCCACAGCCTAACCCTAACCTCCCCCCAGCAGTGCTTAAACCTAACCCCCCTTACCCACACATCCTAACCCTAACCTCCCCCCAGCAGTGCCTAAACCTAACCCCCCCTTACCCACAGCCTAACCCTAACCTCCGCCCAGGAGTGCCTAAACCTACCCCCCCTTACCCACAGCCTAAACCTAACCCACCCTCCTTAGTGCCTAACCCTAACCTCCCCCCAGCAGTGCCTAAACCTAACCCCCTTACCCACAGCCTAACCCTAACCTCCCCCAGCAGTGCCTAAACCTAACCTCCCCCCAGCAGTGCCTAAACCTAAACCCCCTTACCAACAGCCTAAAACTAACCTCCCCCCAGCAGTGCCTAAACCTAACCCCCCTTACCCACAGCCTAACCCTAACCTCCCCCCAGCAGTGCCTAAACCTAACCTCCCCCCAGCAGTGCCTAAACCTAAACCCCCTTACCCACAGCCTAACCCTAACCTCCCCCCAACAGTGCCTAAACCTAACCCCCCTTACCCACAGCCTAAAACTAACCTCCCCCCCAGCAGTGCCTAAACCTAACTCCCCTTACCCACAGCCTAACCCTAACCTCCCCCCAGCAGTGCCTAAACCTAACCTCCCCCCAGCAGTGCCTAAACCTAAACCCCTTACCCACAGCCTAACCCTAACCTCCCCCCAACAGTGCCTAAACCTAACCCCCCTTACCCACTGCCTAAAACTAACCTCCCCCCAGCAGTGCCTAAACCTAACCCCCCTTACCCACAGCCTAACCCTAACCTCCCCCCAACAGTGCCTAAACCTAACCCCCCTTACCCACAGCCTAAATCTAACCCGCCCCCTTAGTGCCTAAACCTATCCCCCCTCCCGCACGCTAAACCTGTGGCGGCGGGATCCTGATCTCCTCGGGATGCCGGCATCGGTATTCTGGCGGCTGTCGGGATTCCGGTGTCGGTATTACGGCTGCCGGGATCCTGAATGCATACCTCCGGTACGATAACAGCCCTGCAGCAATGTCACCCCCTCGCTTCCCCTGTAACACTTTTGTAGCGTCTAAGGCCCTCATTCCAGGTTGATCGCACGCTAGCTATTTTTTTGCAGCGCAGCGATCAGATAGTCGCCGCCTATAGGGGAGTGTATATTCGCTTTGTAAGTGTGCGATCGCTTGTGCGAGGGAGCGTTGCAAAAACATTTTGTGCAGTTTCTAAGTAGCTCTGGACTTACTCAGCCACTGCGATCATTTCTGTCTTTTTGGAGCCGGAATTGACGTCAGACACCCGCCCTGCAAATGCCGGGACACGCCTGCGTTTTTTCAAACACACCCAGAAAACGGTCAGTTGCCACCCACAAACGCCCTCTTCCTGTCAATCACCTTGAAAAAAAACCATTAGATAATAAGAATTTACTTACCAATAATTCTATTTCTCGTAGTCCGTAGTGGATGCTGGGAACTCCGTAAGGACCATGGGGAATAGCGGCTCCGCAGGAGACTGGGCACAACTAAAGAAAGCTTTAGGACTACCTGGTGTGCACTGGCTCCTCCCCCTATGACCCTCCTCCAAGCCTCAGTTAGGATACTGTGCCCGGACGAGCGTACACAATAAGGAAGGATTCATGAATCCTGGGTAAGACTCATACCAGCCACACCAATCACACCGTACAACTTGTGATCTGAACCCAGTTAACAGCATGATAACAGAGGAGCCTCTGAATAGATGGCTCACTACAACAATAACCCGTTTTACTTAACAATAACTATGTACAAGTATTGCAGACAATCCGCACTTGGGATGGGCGCCCAGCATCCACTACGGACAACGAGAAATAGAATTATCGGTAAGTAAATTCTTATTTTCTCTGACGTCCTAGTGGATGCTGGGAACTCCATAAGGACCATGGGGATTATACCAAAGCTCCCAAACGGGCGGGAGAGTGCGGATGACTCTGCAGCACCGAATGAGAGAACTCCAGGTCCTCCTCAGCCAAGGTATCAAATTTGTAGAATTTAGCAAACATGTTTGCCCCTGACCAACCAGCAGCTCGGCAAAGTTGTAAAGCCGAGACCCCTCGGGCAGCCGCCCAAGAGGAGCCCACCTTCCTCGTGGGATGGGCTTTAACAGATTTAAACTGTGGTAATCCCACCGCAGAATGCGCCAGCTGAATAGTGCTACACATCCAGCGCGCAATAGACTGCTTAGAAGCAGGAGCACCCAGCTTGTTGGGTGCATACAGGATAAACAGCGAGTCAGACTTCCTGAATCCAGCCGTCCTGGAAACGTAAATTTTCAGGGCCCTGACTACGTCCAGCAACTTGGAATCCTCCAAGTCCCTAGTAGCCGCAGGCACCACAATAGGTTGGTTCAAGTGAAAAACGGAGACCACCTTCGGGAGAAACTGAGGACGAGTCCTCAATTCTGCCCTATCCATATGGAAAATCAGATAAGGGCTTTTACAAGACAAAGCCGCCAATTCTGAAACTCGCCTGGCCGAAGCCAGGGCCAACAGCATGACCACTTTCCACGTGAGATATTTTAAATCCACAGTCTTAAGTGGTTCGAACCAATGTGATTTCAGGAATTCCAAAACCACATTGAGATCCCAAGGTGCCACTGGGGCACAAAAGGAGGCTGAATATGCAGAACTCCTTTGACAAAAGTCTGAACTACAGGCAGTGAAGCCCGTTCTTTCTGGAAGAAAATCGACAGAGCCGAAATCTGGACCTTGATGGACCCCAATTTGAGGCCCAACGTCACTCTTGCTTGCAGGAATTGTAGGAATCGACCCAGCATTCCTCCGTCAGGGCCTTCTTGGCCTCACACCACGCAACATATTTTCGCCCAATGCGGAGATAACGTTTTGCGGTGACATCCTTCCTGGCTTTGAGCAGGGTAGGGATGACTTCCTCCGGAATGCCCATTAGGATCCGGTGTTCAACCGCCATGCCGTTCAACGTAGCCACGGTAAGTCTTGGAACAGACAGGATCCCTGCTGCAGCAGGTCTTGTCTGAGCGGCAGAGGCCAAGGGTCCTCTGCAAGCATCTCTTAAAGTTCCGGGTACCAAGCTCTTCGTGGTCAATCCGGAACCACGAGTATAGTTTCCACTCCTCGCTTTCATATGATTCTCAGTACCTTTGGAATGAGAGGCAGAGGAGGAAACACATAAACCGACTGGTACACCCACGGTGTCACTAGAGCGTCCACAGCGATCGCCTGAGGGTCCCTTGACCTGGCGCAATATCTGTTCAACTTTTTGTTGAGGCGGGACGCCATCATGTCCACCCGTGGTCATACCCAACGGTTTTCCCGCATTTGGAAAACTTCTGGATGAAGACCCCATTCTCCCGGGTGTAGGTCGCCCATCGGAGAATCCTTGTGGCTTCTGCCATCGCCATCCTGCTTCTTGTGCCGCCCTGTCTGTTTACATGGGCGACCGCCGTGATGTTGTCTGATTGGATCAGTACCGGCTGGTTCTGAAGCAGGGGCCTTGCTTGACTTAGGGCATTGTAAAAGGCCCTTAGCTCCAGAATATTAATGTGAAGTGAAATTTCCTTGGAAATTTCTTCCCTGTGTGACTGCACCCCAGCCCCGAAGGCTGGCATCCGTGGTCACCAGGACCCAGTCCTGTATTCCGAATCTGCGGCCCTCTAGTAGATGAGCCCTCTGCAGCCACCACAGCAGCGACACCCTGTATCTTGCTGACAGGGTTATCCGCTGTTGTATCTGTAGATGGGACCCGGACCATTTGTCCCACAGGTCCCACTAGAACGTCCTTGCGTGGAACCTTCCGAATGGAATTATGCTTCGTACGAAGCTACCATTTTTCCCAGGACTCGTGTGCATTGATGTGCCGACACCTGTCCTGGTTTTAGGATGTCTCTGACTAGAGATGACAACTCCTCGGCTTTTTCCACTGGAAGAAACACTCTTTTCTGGTCTGTGTCCAGAATCATTCCCAGGAACAGAAGACGTGTCGTCGGGACCAGCTGTGACTTTGGAATATTGAGAATCCAGCCGTGCTGTTGTAGCACTTCCCGAGAGAGTGCTACCCCCACTACCAACTGTTCTTTGGACCTCGCCTTTATCAGGAGATCTTCCAAGTACGGGATAATAAAAACTTCCTTCTTGCGAAGGAGTATCATCATTTCGGTCATTACCTTGGTAAAGACCTTCTGTGCCGTGGACAACTCCAACGGCAGCGTCTGGAACTGATAGTGACAGTCCTGTACCACACATCTGAGGTACTCCTGGTGAGGAGGGTAATTGGGGACATGCAGGTACGCATCTTTGATGTCCAGGGAGACCCTGTAATCCCCCTCGTCCAGGCTCGTAATAACCGCCCTGAGCGATTCCATCTTGAACTTGAATCTTCTGATATAAAAAATTCAAGCATTTTAATTTTAAGATGGGTCTCACCGAACCATTCTGTTTAGGTACCCTGACCATTGTGGTATAGTAACCCCTTCCTTGCTGAAGGAGGGGCACCTTGACAATCACTTGTTGTGATTATAGTGTTGAATAGCCACCAACACCGCCTCCCTGGCAGAGGGAGGTGCCGGTAAGGCCGATTTTATGAAACGGCGGGGGGGGCGAACATCTCGAACTCCAGCCTGTACCTCTGAGAAACTACTTGAAGGACCCAGGGATCCATGTGAGAGAGCCCACTGGGCGCTGAAATTTCTGAGACGGGCCCCCACCGTACCCGGGTCCGCCTAAGCAGCCCCAGCGTCATGCTGTGGGCTTACCGGACGCAGGGAGGACTTCTGCTCTTGGGAACTAGCTGTGTGCTGTAGCTTTTTCCTCTACCTTTGCCTCACGGCAGAAAGGATGAGCCTCTAGCCCTCTTGCTTTTCTGGGGCCAAAAGGACTGTACTTGATGATACGGTGCTTTCTTTTGTTGTGGGGTAACCTGTGGCAAAAAAGTCGATTTCCCAGCAGTAGCTGTGGAAACGAGGTCTGACAGACCATCCCCAAACAGTTTTACCCCCTTATAAGGCAAACTTCCATGTGGCGATTCGAGTCGGCATCGCCTGACCATTGCAGAGTCCATAACCCCCGTCTGGCGGCAATGGACCTAGCGCTTATTTTTGATGCCAGCCGGCAAATATCCCTCTGTGCATCACGCATGTATAAGACCACGTCTTTTATATGCTCTATTGTCAGCAAAATATTGTCCCTATCCATAGTTATTTTCCGACAGGGAATCTGACCACGCAGCGGGAGCATTGCACATCCATGCCGAAGCAACGGCTGGTCGCAATATAATGCCCTAGTGTGTGACTATATCTTATAGGGTAACCTCCTGCTTTCTATCAGCAGGTTCCTTCAGGACGGCCGTATCCGGAGACGGTAGTGCCACCTTTTCTGATAAGCGTGTCAACGCTGTATCTACCCTATGGGGTGTTTCACCACGTGATCTATCCTCTGGCGGGAAAGGGTACGCTGCCAATAACCGTTTAGAAATTATCAATTTCTTACCGGGGGAAGGCCACGCTTCCTCACACACTCATTTAATTTCTCAGATGCAGGAAAAACTACTGATAGTTTTCTCTCACCAAACACAATACCCTTTTATGTGGTACCTGGGGTATAATCATAAAATAAGATTTTACTTACCGATAAATCTATTTCTCGTAGTCCGTAGTGGATGCTGGGA
The DNA here is from genome assembly GCF_028390025.1 of Pseudophryne corroboree. Taxonomy (NCBI): domain Eukaryota; kingdom Metazoa; phylum Chordata; class Amphibia; order Anura; family Myobatrachidae; genus Pseudophryne; species Pseudophryne corroboree. Next base: position 372,996 of record NW_026967575.1, on the reverse strand, counting down.
CTCCGTAAGGACCATGGGGAATAGCGGCTCCGCAGGAGACAGGGCACAAGAATAAAAGCTTAGGATCAGGTGGTGTGCACTGGCTCCTCCCCCTATGACCCTCCTCCAAGCCTCAGTTAGGATACTGTGCCCGGACGAGCGTGCATAATAAGGAAGGATATTGAATCCCGGGTAAGACTCATACCAGCCACACCAATCACACCGTACAACTCATGATCTGAACCCAGTTAACAGTATGATAACAACGAAGGAGCCTCTGAAAAGATGGCTCACAACAAGAATAACCCGATTTTGTAACAATAACTATGTACAAGTATTGCAGACAATCCGCACTTGGGATGGGCGCCCAGCATCCACTACGGACTACGAGAAATAGATTTATTGGTAAGTAAAATCTTATTTTCTCTGACGTCCTAGTGGATGCTGGGACTCCGTAAGGACCATGGGGATTATACCAAAGCTCCCAAACGGGCGGGAGAGTGCGGATGACTCTGCAGCACCGAATGAGAGAACTCCAGGTCCTCCTCAGCCAGGGTATCAAATTTGTAGAATTTTGCAAACGTGTTTGCCCCTGACCAAGTAGCTGCTCGGCAAAGTTGTAAAGCCGAGACCCCTCGGGCAGCCGCCCAAGATGAGCCCACTTTCCTTGTGGAATGGGCTTTTACAGATTTTTGCTGTGGCAGGCCTGCCACAGAATCTGCAAGCTGAATTGTACTACAAATCCAACGAGCAATAGTCTGCTTAGAAGCAGGAGCACCCAGCTTGTTGGGTGCATACAGGATAAACAGCGAGTCAGACTTCCTGACTCCAGCCGTCCTGGAAACGTATATTTTCAGGGCCCTGACTACGTCAAGCAACTTGGAGTCCTCCAAGTCCCTAGTAGCCGCAGGTACCACAATAGGTTGGTTCATGTGAAACGCAGAAACCACCTTAGGGAGAAATTGAGGACGAGTCCTCAATTCTGCCCTGTCAGAATGAAAAATTAAGTAAGGGCTTTTATATGATAAAGCCGCCAATTCTGACACACGCCTGGCTGAAGCCAGGGCTAACAGCATCGTCACCTTCCATGTGAGATATTTTAAGTCCACAGTTGTGAGTGGTTCAAACCAATGTGACTTTAGGAAACTCAAAACAACATTGAGATCCCAAGGTGCCACTGGAGGCACAAAAGGAGGTTGTATATGCAGTACCCCTTTTACAAATGTCTGAACTTCAGGCACTGAAGCCAGTTCTTTCTGGAAGAAAATCGACAGGGCCGAAATTTGAACCTTAATGGACCCTAATTTTAGGCCCATAGACAGTCCTGTTTGCAGGAAATGGAGGAAACGACCCAGTTGAAATTCCTCTGTAGGGGCCTTTTTGGCCTCACACCACGCAACATATTTTCGCCAAATACGGTGATAATGCTTTGCGGTTACATCCTTCCTGGCGTTGATCAGGGTAGGGATGACTTCATCTGGAATGCCTTTTTCCTTTAGGATCCGGCGTTCAACCGCCATGCCGTCAAACGCAGCCGCGGTAAGTCTTGGAACAGACAAGGCCCCTGCTGGAGCAGGTCCTTTCTTAGAGGTAGAGGCCACGGGTCTTCCGTGAGCATCTGTTGCAGTTCCGGGTACCAAGTCCTTCTTGGCCAATCCGGAACCACGAGAATAGTTCTTATTCCTCTCCTTCTTATGATTCTCAGTACTTTTGGTATGAGAGGCAGAGGAGGGAACACATACACTGACTGGTACACCCACGGTGTTACCAGAGCGTCCACCGCTATTGCCTGAGGGTCCCTTGACCTGGCGCAATATCTGTCTAGTTTTTTGTTTAGACGGGACGCCATCATGTCCGCCTTTGGTTTTTCCCAACGGTTTACAATCAGGTGGAAGACTTCTGGATGAAGTCCCCACTCTCCCGGGTGAAGGTCGTGTCTGCTGAGGAAGTCTGCTTCCCAGTTGTCCACTCCCGGAATGAACACTGCTGACAGTGCTATCACATGATTTTCCGCCCAGCGAAGAATCCTTGCAGCTTCTGCCATTGCCCTCCTGCTTCTCGTGCCGCCCTGTCTGTTTACGTGGGCGACTGACGTGATGTTGTCTGATTGGATCAATACCGCCTGACCCTGAAGCAGGGGTTTTGCTTGACTTAGGGCATTGTAAATGGCCCTTAGTTCCAGAATGTTTATATGAAGAGATATTTCCATGCTTGACCACAAGCCCTGGAAATTTTTTCCCTGTGTGACTGCTCCCCAGCCTCTCAGGCTGGCATCCGTGGTCACCAGGATCCAATCCTGAATGCCAAATCTGCGGCCCTCTAGTAGATGAGCACTCTGCAGCCACCACAGAAGAGACACCCTTGTCCTTGGCGACAGGGTTATCCGCTGATGCATCTGAAGATGCGATCCGGACCATTTGTCCAGCAGATCCCACTGAAACGTTCTTGCATGGAATCTTCCGAATGGAATCGCTTCGTAAGAAGCCACCATTTTCCCCAGGACCCTCGTGCACTGATGCACTGACACCTGGCCTGGTTTTAGGAGGTTCCTGACTAGCTCGGATAACTCCCTGGCCTTCTCCTCTGGGAAAAACACCTTTTTCTGGACTGTGTCCAGAATCATTCCTAGGAACAGTAGACGTGTCGTTGGAATCAGCTGCGATTTTGGGATATTTAGGATCCACCCGTGCTGACGTAACACTACCTGAGATAGTGCTACTCCGACTTCTAACTGTTCCCTGGACCTTGCCCTTATCAGGAGATCGTCCAAGTAAGGGATAATTAAGATGCCTTTTCTTCGAAGAAGAATCATCATTTCGGCCATTACCTTGGTAAAGACTCGAGGTGCCGTGGACAACCCAAACGGCAGCGTCTGAAACTGATAATGACAGTTTTGTACTACAAACCTGAGGTACCCTTGGTGAGAAGGGTAGATTGGGACGTGGAGATAAGCATCCTTGATGTCCAGAGACACCATATAGTCCCCTTCTTCCAGGTTCGCTATCACTGCTCTGAGTGACTCCATCTTGAATTTGAACCTTTTTATGTAAGTGTTCAAGGATTTCAGATTTAAAATTGGTCTCACCGAGCCGTCCGGCTTCGGTACCACAAACAGTGTGGAATAATACCCCTTTCCCTGTTGTAGGAGGGGTACCTTGATTATCACCTGCTGGGAATACAGCTTGTGAATGGCTTCCAAAACTGCCTCCCTGTCGGAGGGAGACTTTGGTAGAGCAGACTTCAGGAACCGGCGAGGGGGAAATGCCTCGAATTCCAGTTTGTACCCCTGCGATACTACCTGTAGAATCCAGGGGTCCACTTGTGAGTGAGCCCACTGTGCTGAGAGTTGACCTGGGGTAAAAAGGTGGACTTTCCAGCCGTTGCCGTGGCCACCAGGTCCGAAAGACCAGCCCCAAATAACTCCTCCCCTTTATATGGCAATACTTCCATATGTCGTTTGGAATCCGCATCCCCTGACCACTGTCGCGTCCATAATGCTCTTCTGGCAGAAATGGACATAGCACTTACTCTTGATGCCAGGGTGCAAATATCCCTCTGCGCATCCCGCATATATAGTAACGCATCCTTCAAATGCTCTATAGTTAACAATATATTGTCACTGTCCAGGGTATCAATATTTTCAGTCAGGGAATCCGACCACGCTACTCCAGCACTGCACATCCATGCTGAAGCGATTGCTGGTCGCAGTATAACACCAGTATGTGTGTATATACTTTTTAGTATATTTTCCAGCCTTCTATCAGCTGGTTCTTTGAGGGTGGCCGTATCAGGAGACGGTAACGCTACTTGTTTAGATAAACGCGTGAGCGCCTTATCTACCCTAGGGGGTGTTTCCCAACGCGCCCTAACCTCTGGCGGGAAAGGATATAGTGCCAATAATTTCTTAGAAATTAGCAGTTTTTTGTTGGGGGAAACCCACGCTTTATCACACACCTCGTTTAATTCTTCTGACTCAGGAAAAACTATTGGTAGTTTTTTCACCCCCCACATTATACCCATCTTTGTGGTACTTGTAGTGTCAGAAATGTTCAATGCCTCCTTCATTGCCGTGATCATGTAACGTGTGGCCCTACTGGACATTACGTTTGTCTCCTCACCGTCGACACTAGATTCAGTATCTGTGTCTGGGTCTGTGTCGACCCACTGAGGTAACGGGCGTTTTAGGGCCCCTGACGGTGTCTGAGACGCCTGGACAGGCACTAATTGATTTGCCGGCTGTCTCATGTCATCAACAGTTTTTTGTAAGTTGCTGACATTGTCACGTAATTCTTCAAATACGATCATCCAGTCAGGTGTCGACTCCCTAGGGGGTGACATCACTGACACAGGCAATTGCTCCGCCTCCACATCATTTTCCTCCTCATACATGTCGACACACACGTACCGACACACAGCACACACACAGGGAATGCTCTGATAAAGGACAGGACCCCACTAGCCCTTTGGAGAGACAGAGGGAGAGTCTGCCAGCACACACCAAAAGCGCTATATATATATACAGGGATAACCTTTATCAGTGTTATTCCCTTTATAGCTGCTTTTTATATTATTATTTGCTGCCAATAGTGCCCCCCCTTCTCTTTTTTACCCTGATTCTGCAGCAGGTCTGCAGGGGAGATTCAGGGAGCCGTCCTTCCAGCGGGGCTGTGAGGGAAAATGGCGCTTGTGTGCTGAGGAGATAGGCTCCGCTCTTTCACGACGTCCTTATCTCCCGCTTTTTTCTGTAAAAAAATGGCAGGGGTTAAATACATCCATATAGCCCAGGAGCTATATGTGATGTATTTCTTTTGCCAACCTAAGGTATCTGTTATATTGCGTCTCAGGGCGCTCCCCCCCCAGCGCCCTGCACCCTCAGTGACCGGAGTGTGAAGTGTGCTGAGAGCAATGGCGCACAGCTGCGGTGCTGTGCGCCTACCTTATCTGAAGACAGGAACGTCTTCTGCCGCCGCTTTCTCCGGACCTCTTCACTCTTCTGGCTCTGTAAGGGGGGCGGCGGCGCGGCTCCGGTGACCCATCCAGGCTGAACCTGTGATCGTCCCTCTGGAGCTAATGTCCAGTAGCCTAAGAAGCCCAATCCACTCTGCACGCAGGTGAGTTCGCTTCTTCTCCCCTTAGTCCCTCGATGCAGTGAGCCTGTTGCCAGCAGGACTCACTGAAAATAAAAAACCTAAAATACACTTTTATTCTAAGCAGCTCAGGAGAGCCACCTAGCCTGCACCCTTCTCGTTCGGGCACAAAAATCTAACTGAGGCTTGGAGGAGGGTCATAGGGGGAGGAGCCAGTGCACACCACCTGATCCTAAGCTTTTATTCTTGTGCCCTGTCTCCTGCGGAGCCGCTATTCCCCATGGTCCTTACGGAGTCCCAGCATCCACTAGGACGTCAGAGAAATGTGTAATACATTTTTCATTGCCTCAATCATGTAACGGGTGGACCTATTTGGATGGTACACTAGTCTCATCGTCGTCGACACTGGAGTCGGTATACGTGTCGACATCTGTGTCTGCTATCTGAGGTAGCGGGCGTTTTTAGAGCCCCCCATGACATTTGAGACGCTGGAACAGGCACAAGCTGAGTAGCCGGCTGTTCTGTGTCGTCGACCTTTTATGTAAGGAGTTGACACTTTCAAGTAATCATTCCATAAGTTCAGCCACACCGGTGTCGACCCCGCAGGGGGTGACAACATATTTACAGGCATTCGCTCCGCCTCCACCTCATTATCCTCCACATACATGTCGACACAGCCGTACCGACACACAGCCCACACACAGGGAATGCTCTGATAGAGGACAGGACCCCACAAAGCCCTTTGGGGAGACAGAGGGAGAGTATGCCAGCACACACCAGAGCGCTATATATCACAGGGATAGCACCTATAAAAAAGTGTTTTCCCTTATAGCTGCATATATATTGTATACTGCGCCTAATTTGTGCCCCCCCCTCTCTTTTTTAACCCTTTCTGTAGTGTAGTAACTGTAGGGGAGAGCCAGGGAGCTTCCCTCCAACGGAGCTGTGAGGGAAAAATGGCGCCAGTGTGCTGAGGGAGATAGCTCCGCCCCTTTTTCGCTGACTTTTCTCCGGCATTTTTATGGATTCTGGCAGGGGTTAATGTACATCCATATAGCCCTGGGGGTTTTATGTGATGTATTTTTGCCAGCCAAGGTGTTAATATTGCTGCTCAGGGCGCCCCCCCCAGCGCCCTGCACCCATCAGTGACCGCAGTGTGAGGTGTGCATGAGGAGCAATGGCGCACAGCTGCAGTGCTGTGCGCTACCTTGGTGAAGACAGGATGTCTTCTTCCGCCGATTTTCCGGACCTCTTCTTGCTTCTGGCTCTGTAAGGGGGCTGGCGGCGCGGCTCTGGGACCGGACTCCGAGGCTGGGCCTGTGTCCGATCCCTCTGGAGCTAATGGTGTCCAGTAGCCAAGAAGCCCAAGCTGGCTGCAAGCAGGTAGGTTCGCTTCTTCTCCCCTTAGTCCCTCGTAGCAGTGAGCCTGTTGCCAGCAGGTCTCACTGAAAATAAAAAAACCTAAACTATTACTTTCTTTCTAGAAGCTCAGGAGAGCCCCCTAGATTGCACCCATCTCGGCCGGGCACAAAAATCTAACTGAGGCTTGGAGGAGGGTCATAGGGGGAGGAGCCAGTGCACACCAGGTAGTCCTAAAGCTTTCTTTAGTTGTGCCCAGTCTCCTGCGGAGCCGCTATTCCCCATGGTCCTTACGGAGTTCCCAGCATCCACTAGGACGTCAGAGGAATATAAAATGTATTACAGGTTGAGTCTCCCTTATCCAAAATGCTTGGGACCAGAGGTATTTTGGATATCGGATTTTTCTGTATTTTGGAATAATTGCATACCCATAATGAGATATTATGGTGATGGGACCTAAATCTAAGCACAGAATGCATTTATGTCTCATATGCACCTTATACACACACAGCCTGAAGGTCATTTTAGCCAATATTTTTAATAACTTTGTGTATTAAACAAAGTTTGTGTACATTGAGCCATCAAAAAACAAATGTTTCACTATCTCACTCTCAGTCAAAAAAGTCTGTATTTCGGAATATTTGGATATGGGATACTCAACCTGTATTTACTAATGTGTTTAGAATCATTTATTGTCCTTTTTTTTAATCATATAAATGTTCTGCCTGCTGCAATGTGTATAATGTGCTCTACCTGGTGCAATGTGTATAACGTGCTCTACCTGCTGCAATGTGTATAACGTGCTCTACCTGCTGCAATGTGTATAACGTCCTCTACCTGCTGCAATGTGTATAACGTGCTCTACCTGGTGCAATGTGTATAACGTGCTCTACCTGGTGCAATGTGTATAACGTGCTCTACCTGCTGCAATGTGTATAACGTACTCTACCTGCTGCAATGTGTATAACGTGCTCTACCTGGTGCAATGTGTATAACGTGCTCTACCTGGTGCAATGTGTGTAACGTGCTCTACCTGCTGCAATGTGTATAACGTCCTCTACCTGCTGCAATGTGTATAACGTGCTCTACCTGCTGCAATGTGTATAACGTGCTCTACCAGCTGCAATGTGTATGACGTGCTCTACCTGCTGCAATGTGTATAACGTGCTCTACCTGGTGCAATGTGTATAATGTGCTCTACCTGCTGCAATGTGTATAACGTCCTCTACCTGCTGCAATGTGTATAACGTGCTCTACCTGCTGCAATGTGTATAACGTGTTCTACCTGGTGCAATGTGTATAACGTGCTCTACCAGCTGCAATGTGTATAACGTGCTCTACCTGCTGCAATGTGTATAACGTGCTCTACCTGCTGCAATGTGTATAACGTGCTCTACCTGCTGCAATGTGTATAACGTGCTCTACCTGGTGCAATGTGTATAACACGCTCTACCTGCTGCAATGTGTATAACGTACTCTACCTGGTGCAATGTGTATAACGTGCTCTACCTGGTGCAATGTGTATAACGTGCTCTACCTGGTGCAATGTGTGTAACGTGCTCTACCTGCTGCAATGTGTATAACGTGCTCTACCTGCTGCAATGTGTATAACGTGCTCTACCTGCTGCAATGTGTATAACGTGCTCTACCTGGTGCAATGTGTATAACGTGTTCTACCTGCTGCAATGTGTATAACGCGCTCTACCTGCTGCAATGTGTATAACGCGCTCTACCTGCTGCAATGTGTATAACGCGCTCTACCTGCTGCAATGTGTATAACGTGCTCTACCTGCTGCAATGTGTATAACGTGCTCTACCTGCTGCAATGTGTATAACGTGCTCTACCTGCTGCAATGTGTATAACGTGCTCTACCTGCTGCAATGTGTATAACGTGCTCTGCCTGCTGCAATGTGTATAACGTGCTCTACCTGGTGCAATATGTATAACGTGCTCTACCTGGTACAATGTGTATAACGTGCTCTACCTGCTGCAATGTGTATAACGTGCTCTACCTGCTGCAATGTGTATAACGTGCTCTACCTGCTGCAATGTGTATAACGTGCTCTACCTGCTGCAATGTGTATAACGTGCTCTACCCGGTGCAATGTGTATAACGTGCTCTACCCGGTGCAATGTGTATAACGTGCTCTACCTGCTGCAATGTGTATAACGTGCTCTACCTGCTGCAATATGTATAACGCGCTCTACCTGGCGCAATGTGTATAAGGTGCTCTACCTGCTGCAATGTGTATAACGTGCTCTACCTGCTGCAATGTGTATAACGTGCTCTACCTGCTGCAATGTGTATAACGTGCTCTACCTGCTGCAATGTGTATAACGTGCTCTACCTGCTGCAATGTGTATAACGTGCTCTACCTGCTGCAATGTGTATAACGTGCTCTACCTGCTGCAATGTGTATAACGTGCTCTACCTGCTGCAATGTGTATAACGTGCTCTACCTGGTGCAATGTGTATAACGTGCTCTACCTGCTGCAATGTGTATAACGTGCTCTACCTGCTGCAATGTGTATAACGTGCTCTACCTGCTGCAATGTGTATAACGTGCTCTGCCTGCTGCAATGTGTATAACGTGCTCTACCTGGTGCAATGTGTATAACGTGCTCTACCTGCTGCAATGTGTATAACGTGCTCTACCTGCTGCAATGTGTATAACGTGCTCTACCTGCTGCAATGTGTATAAAGTGCTCTACCTGCTGCAATGTGTATAACGTGCTCTACCTGGCGCAATGTGTATAACGTGCTCTACCTGCTGCAATGTGTATAACGTGCTCTACCTGCTGCAATGTGTATAACGTGCTCTACCTGCTGCAATGTGTATAACGTGCTCTACCTGGTGCAATGTGTATAACGTGCTCTACCTGCTGTAATGTGTATAACGTGCTCTACCTGGTGCAATGTGTATAAGCAGCACTACTGAGTGGTGCAATGTGAATTGGTACTATGATGTGGCCACGCCCCTTCTCCACAAACTCATGCTCCTAAATTTTTGCATTACACTATGGGAGGGGGAGCACCAATTCACTTTCTGACAAAATGTCTAGTTACATTTCTGGTGCAGAGTGTCCAGTATAGCTACACAGCCCAGCAGCACTGTCACCCCCTCCCTCCCCCTTGCAGCACTGTCACCCGCTCCCTCTCCCTTGCAGCACTGTCACCCCCTCCCTCCCCCTTGCAGCACTGTCACCCGCTCCCTCTCCCTTGCAGTACTGTCACCCCCTCCCTCCCCCTTGCATCACTGTCACCCGCTCCCTCTCCCTTGCAGCACTGTCACCCCCTCCCTCCCCCTTGCAGTACTGTCACCCCCTCCCTCCCCCTTGCAGCACTGTCACCCTCCCTCCCCCTTGCAGCACTTTTGTAGTGTCCAAATCAAGTCTGAGTTTTTATATTTAAATCATTAATAATAACCTTAATTCCAATGGAACCCAGAAGAGGACAGGTAGGACCCCAATTTTGAAAAGTGAGGGGTCCCTGGGACCCACTTTATTGGGATCATTGCGATCACTCCCTGGAGCGCTGAGGTGCCGGGAGTATAGCTCCTGGACCCCAGCGCCCTACTACTACCTGCCGCATAGGACTACCTGCCGCATAGGGAGGGGGGGTTTCCCTCACTGCCGCGGTCGCCGGAAAGGTCCATACATTTTAAAGATGGCACCTAGCGCCAGTATACACCACCGTTCAAAAGTTTGGGGTCATCCAATTTTGTGTTTTCCATGAAAACTCACTTATTTATCAAATGAGTTGCACAATGAATAGAACATATAGTCAGGACATTGCCATGGTTAGAAATAATTATTTTTATTTGAAATAATAATTTTCTCCTTCAGACTTTGCGTTCGTCATAGAATGCTCCCTCTGCAGCAATTACAGCATTGCAGACCTTTGTCATTCTAGCTGTTCATTTGTTGAGGTATCTGAAGAAATTTCACCCCACGCTTCCTGAAGCTCCTCCCACAAGTTGGATTGGCTTGATGGGCACTTCTTGCGTATCATATGGTCAAGCTGCTCCCACAACAGCTCAGTGGGGTTGAGATCAGGTGACTGCGCTGGCCACTCCATTACAGGCAGAATACCAGCTGCCGGCTTCTTCCATAAATAGGTCTTGTATAATTTGGAGGTGTGCTTTGAGTCATTGTCCTGTTGTAGGAGGAAATTGGCTCCAGTCAAGCGCTGTCCACAGGGTATGGCATGGCGTTGCAATATGGAGTAATAGCCTTCCTTATTCACAATCCCTTTTACCTTGTACAAATCTCCCACTTTACCAGCTCCAAAGCAGCTCCAGACCATCACATTACCTCCACCATGCTTGACAGATGGCGTCAGGCACTCTTCCAGCATCTTTTCACTTGTTCTGAGTCTCACAAATGTTTTTCTGTGTGATCCAAACACCTCAAACTTCAATTCATCTGTCCATAACACTTTTCTCCAATCATCCTCTGTCCAATGTCTGTGTTCTTTTGCCCATATTAATCTTTTCCTTTTATTGGCGTTTTCTTTGCCACTCTGCCTAGAAGGCCAGCATCCCAGAGCCGCCTCTTCACTGTAGACGTTGACAATGGCGTTTTGTGGGTACCATTTAATGAAGCTGCCAGCTAGGACCTGTGAGGCATCTGCTGCCAGTTAGGACCTGTGAGGCATCTATTTCTCAAACTAGAGACTCTAATGTTCTTGTCTTCTTGCTCAGTTGTGCACCAGGGCCTCCAACTTCTCTTTCTAATCTGGTTAGAGCCTGTTTGTGCTGTTCTATGAAGGGAGTAGTACACACCGTTGTAGGAAATGTTCAGTTTCTCAGCAAGTTCTCGCATGGAATAGCCTTCATTTCTAAGAACAAGAAAAGACTGTCGAGTTTAACATGAAAGGTCTCTTTTTCTTGCCACTTTCAGAGTATAATCGAACCCACAAATGTGATGCTCCAGACACTCAACTAACTCAAAGGAAGGCCAGTGTTATAGCTTCTCTAACAAGCAAACCCGTTTTCAGCTGTGCTAACATAATTGCACAAGGGTTTTCTAATCATCCATTAGTCTTCTACCGCGATTAGCAAACACAATGTACCATTAGAACACTGGAGTGATGGTTGCTGGAAATGGGCCTCTATACACCAATGTAGATATTCCATTAAAAACCAGACGTTTGCAGCTAGTACAGTCATTTACCACATCAGCAATGTATAGAGTGTATTTCTGATTAATTTAATGTTATCTACATTGAAAAGAAAAGTGCTTTTCCTTAAAAATAAATAAATGTCTAAGTGACCCCAAACTTTTGAACGGTAGTATCTGAAGATGTGAACCGGACCACTAGCTCAGGAGATCCAATTGAAAGGTTCTGGCATGGAACCTTCAGTACTGGATCGCCTCGTATGAGGCTAACATCTTTCCCAACAATCTTATGCAAAGATGGATGGAGATCCGATTCGGTCGTAGAACCGCTCGGACCACATCCTGGAGCGTCCTTGCCTTGTCCTCTGGGAGGAACACTTTCTGAGCCACTGTATCCAGAAACATTCCCAGGAACAGGAGCCACTGAGTAGGCTCCTGTTCCTGGGAATGTTTCTCAGAAGTAGGGATTCTGTAAATTGAGGATACACCCATGATGTGACAGAAGCTGAATAGTGCGGCCTATATTGAGCAATAGAAGCTCCCTGGATCTCACTTTTTATCAAGAGATCATCTAGGTAAGGGACAATAGTGATCCCTTGGACTCGGAGCTGGAACATCCTCTCCACCATCACCTTTGTGAAGACCCTTGGAGCTGTGGACAGGCCAATGGGTGGCGCCTGGAATTGGTAGCGACCGTTCAACAGGGCAAACCGTAGGTAAGCCTGGTGAGACGGCCATATCAGTAAATGGAGATGAGCATCATTTATATCAAACAAAACCATGAACTCCTGTTCTTCCAAACCCGCAATCACTGCTTGCAAGGATTCCGTTGTGAAGGATTTTGGATTTAAAATGGGCTTTAACAAAACCGTCCGGTTTTGGTACCACAAACAGGATGGAGTAGTAACCCTTTCCCTGTTGTTGTAGTGGCACTGGAACAATGACCTGGGACTGGGCCAGCTTTAGGATGGCCTGTTGCAGCGTAACTCGTGTATCCTCCAAAACTGGTAAACTTGATTAGAAAAATCGTTGGGGAGCAGCACTGCTGAACTCCAGCTTGTAGCCAAGAAATTAGGTCCTTTACCCAGGCATCCTGGCAGGAGCTTTCCCAGATGCGGCTGAAGTGACGCATGTCAGTGTCCAGGGCCTTAACTCCGGCGTGGTCTCCTTGGTGATGCAATCCCGGTGGTTGGCGCAGTTGCAGCGGCGCGGAGCTGCTTGCAGTGGGTCCTTGGGAGCATGTGCGGCTTTCGGAGGTCAGGGGCCGGTGACCCAGATGCTGCGGCGGGTAGTTGCTGCAGCAGAGCCCTCTGGTGGTGAATCTGTCTCAGGAAGTCAAGGCCGGAGCTGGGTTAGCTTAAGTGCTGCAGCTGAGAATGTCCCCAGTGCTGGGGGTGGCCATGTTGGAGACTTGAGATCTGCCAATTGAATACACACTCTGTATCCAGCCAATCTGGTATAGTCTTCCCTTATAAAAGGGGACTGGCTCAGGGAGAGAGTGCCAGTGCTTCAAGTTACTTTCCTGTGAAAGGTGCTCCAGCTCTATGCTCCCAGGCTGCTCCTGGTTCCCCAGTTCTGGTTGCTATCATCTGTCATGACCTATCACTGCTGCAGTCCTGTCACTTAACCCGTCGCCACTCGTGGAGGCGCTCACGGGGCTCACGGTCGTTAAGGGGCTTCTGGTGGTAAACGTTGGTTCCTGCGAGCGTCTCGCAAGCTCAAGCCACAGTCTTCGCTTCTTCCAGATCTGAGTTTTACAGCCACGATTTCCAAGCCCAAGCCAGTCTTCATTTCTTCAAAGTCAGAGTTTCTCAGCCTCGTCTACCAGTCACAAGCCAGACTTTCAGTTCTTGAAAAACCCAGTCTCCTTCAGCCTTGTCTACCAACCACAAACCACAGTCTTTCAGTTCCTCAAATACCGGTGATCTTCAGCTCCATTTCTCAACTCGTTTAATCACAGACTTCAGTTCATTATTCCGTGTCTTTCAATTCCTCAAGTATCGGTGTACAGTTGTTTCTTCATTAGAAAAACAGTTATCCTTCTACAGAGTTCTCATTCTTTTTATGCCCTCCAGCCAACTCTAACACCCACTAGGCCTCCACTTCATGAGGAAGAACTACATTCAACCTCCTCGTCTACTTCCTACACAGTCAGCTGTCCTCCCAGCTCAAGCTCGATTGTCGGAACCCCAATCTCCGCCGAGCATGACAACGCAGTCGAGATCCCCTCAGGGTTGAGGGGGGGGGGGCACCATCATGCTGAGGCCCTAGTGGAAGCTGAATTGGTGCTTTGTTACAGAGAACCTGCGACGGCTGGTTTTCTTGTCTTGTCTCTGGTGCCTTCCACCGCGTTTGAGGTGCCTCTGGCTCTTGATCTGAACCTGGCAGTCCGAAAGGACTAGGTAAGACCTCCCTGGGTAGGAACGCCTAGCCAGCGGGGCCCCAGAGGGGAGAAAAGTGGATTTACCCGCATTAACCCTGAATAGCCACTCCCACGAGAAAGGAAGAGACTCCACACTCTGCGCTTGGAATCTGCGTCCGCTATCCACTGACGAAGCCACAAAGTTCTGCGCGCCGACACCTCCATGGCAGTAGTCCTAGCGTTAATAGCGCTTATCCCCTTGAGAGAGTCACACAGGAGGCGTGCAGTGTCCTTAATGTGCTTTATGAGAGTCCCCAGGGAAGTATTTCCCACAAGGCCTTCTTGAATTTGAGCCGCCCATGTATGAATGGCATGTATCATCCAGCAACCCGCTATCACAGGTCTTTGTGATACACCAGCCACTGTGTAAATAGACTTTAATGTAGTCTCTATTTTCCTATCCCCAGGGTCCTTTAATGCAGAGGAGCCAGGGACTGGTAATACCACTTTTTTTGATAGGAGACTGATACGTCTACTGCCGGGGGCTCTTCCCAGTGTTTCCTGCCTTCTGGAGTAAATGGGAAAGTGTGCAGAAACCGTTTTGTCACCTGGTATTTTTTATCAGGATTTTTCCAGGGTAACTTAAACATGTCATCTAGTTCCTTAGAATCAGGGAAAGTGACACTAGTTTCTTTTTCTGTGCTAAGAAAAATGACTGCTGTACTGCAGCGTCTTCCATAGGGACTTTTATCACATCCCCGATAGCAAGTATAAGGCGCTCAATACCCTGTGCAGAAGGTGAGTCCTCTGTAATAGATTCTGAGAGTAAATCAGGCAGCCCACGCTTATGTGGCCCTGAACTAGGGAGGGGGGGCTGTTTTATCATCTGCCCTTGCAGCTAGGTCTGCTACAGCCTGCTGCAGTTGTTGTGTCTTTTGATTATTAGCAGTGAGCTGGGATGACATGTCCGCCATCATGGTTTTTATGGCACTGAGCCAGGATGGCTCCTGACCCTCCCCCCAGTCTCCTCACTAACTTGAGATGACTGACTGCATTGTTCACATGAGAGGGAACCAGCCGCAGAGGGAGAGAATCTGGTGTGACATACACTGTATAATTGGTTTTACCATTTACAGTATACACACACACACACACACACACACACACACACACACACACACACACACACACACACACGTGTATATATAGCAAGCCTGCCCTTACTGTATGTGAGGAGACACAGAAAGAGGAACAGCACACCCAGGCCCAGCAGACTCAGTGAGACTGCAGGCTGTCTGTATCACGGTGTAACACTGGAGCTCTTGTCCTTTTCAGGACACTAAAGCATGTATAATAGCGTCTCTCCCCCATATTGATACCCCTGTACCAGTTTCCTGTGTATCCCGAGTGTCTGCAGGAGCTGTGTGTACTTGCTGCTGCAGCTGTAAGCAGAGGAAGTGTGCCGCGACCAGTTGCAAGGTGTTCCGCGGAGCCAGGGCAGCTTCCTGCACCTTCAGAGTGAACTGTTGGCCCGGGCTCTTCTTAGAGGATCAGTCATGCTCCGCTCGTGACGTATGCCTTGAAGATGCGGTGGTGTGATATCATAGGTCACGGACGACGCTTCTCACCAGCCTGCCAGCCCACCCGCCTGCATACACATCTTTCCAGTTCCCGCCTGCATACACAGCTTTCCTTGTGCTCCCACATCCACACCTGCCCGACCACCCACTGCTCAGTATTTGCAGCAATCCACTATGAACAATCCCCACTACTGAGGGACCTGGTGGAGGGCTAATATTTGTTTTTTTTTCTCTTGTGGGGAACAATAGGATTTATGTGGGGAGAATAAGGATTTATGGGGGGAACAATGTGAATAATTTATGTGGGGAGCAACATGATTTATGTGGGGAGCAATGTGATTGTTTTTTCTGTGTAGACCAATGTATGTGTGGATTTGTTTTTTACTATGAGGGCCAATGTGTGTTTTTTGTTTTTTTCTGTGGGGAACTGATGGTGTGCCTTGGCAATTTTAAAATATTGTTCAGTGTGCCGCAAGTAAAAAAAGGTTGAAAATCACTGCCGTGGAGGATGCTGGGGTCCACTTCATGACCATGGTGTATAGACGGTTCCGCAGGAGCCATGGGCACTCTTAAGACTTTTCAATGGGTGTAAACTGGCTCCTCCGCCTCTGCCCCTCCTCCACACCTCAGTTGTAGGAACTGTGCCCAGGGAGACTGACATTTCGAGGAAAGGAATTACTAATTGTGAGATATCTACCAACTCACACCCTCAACCATGCCGCACACATGGCATTTAACATAACACATGCCAATAGGCATGAACCAATTACAGCAACAAGCTGAAACTAACAAAACACAACTTGTGTAACTCTAATTACAAAACTGCAGGTAAAGTACGCACTGGGACGGGCACCTAGCATCCTCTACAGACTAGGAGAAAAGGATTTACCGGTAGGTAACAAAAACGAGTTTTATGGTAAGAACTTACCTTTGTTAAAACTCTTTCTGCGAGGAACACTGGGCTCCACAAGGATTGGACAATGGAGCGTAGAGTAGGATCTTGATCCGAGGCACCAACAGGCTCAATGTTTGACAGTTCCCAGAATGCACAGCGCCGCCTCCTATACCACCCTGCCTCCCTGCACATGAGCTCAGTTTTTAGTCAACCAGCCCAATACAGTAGCAGGAAAAGAGACGACAACAGTTAGTAGCCACATACACCACACTCTCACGACAGGAGAAGTGTCAGCGGCTAATGCCATACCAACCCAAAGAAGCTAAATGCGTCAGGGTGAGCGCCTTGTGGAGCCCAGTGTACTTCGCAGAAAGAGTTTTAACAAAGGTAAGTTCTTACTATAAAACTCGTTTTCTGCTGCGGGGTACACTGGGCTCCACAAGGATTGGACAATGGGGATGTCCGAAAGCAGTTCCTTATGGGAGGGGACACACTATAGCGGGCACAAGAACCCGGCGTCCAAAGGAAGCATCCTGGGAAGCGGCAGTATCGAAGGCATAGAACCTTATGAGCATGATCCCGGAGGCCCACGTAGCCACCTTGCACAATTGATCAAGGGTCGCACCACGTTGGGCCGCCCAAGAAGATCCAACAGACCGAGTAGAATGGGCAGAATGTGATCAGGAACTGACAGACCTGCCCTCACATAAGCATGTGCAATCACCCTTCTAATCTATCTGGCTAGGGTCTGCTTGTGAGCAGTCCAGTCACGTTTGTGAATTCCAAACAATACAGAGAGAGAATCAGATTTTTGAATAGAAACAGTTTTCTTCACATAGATACGGAGAGCCCATACCACATCCAAAGACCGCTCTTTGGGAGACAAATCAGGAGAGACAAAGGCCAGAACCACAATCTCCTGATTAAGGTGGACACGAAGAAACCACCTTAGGTAAATATCTGGGACGAGTCCTAAGAACCACCCGGTCACGGTGAAAAATCAGATATGTGGAACAACAAGACAAGGCACCCAGATCCGACACTCTTCTAGCAGAGGCAATAGCCAGAAAGAACACCAGCTTAAGGGAAAGCCACTTAAGGTCAGCTTGAAACAAGAGGTTCAAATGGAGGCTCCTGCAACACCTCCAAAACCACCGACAAGTCCCAAGGAGCCACAGGTGGGACATAGGGAGGTTGGATACACCACATACCCTGAGCGAAAGTATGAACATCAGGTAAAGTCGCAATTTTTCTCTGAAACCACACCAACAAGGCAGAAATATGAACCTTGAGGGAGGCCAGACGCAGGCCTAACTCTAGGCCTTGCTGCAGAAAAGCCAAAAGCATGGCTGTACTAAACTTGGAAGCGTCATAATTGTTAGATGCGCACCAAACAAAGTAGGAATGCCAGACCCTATGGTAAATCCGAGCCGAAGCCGGTTTCCGGGCCCGCAACATAGTTTTAATGACCTCTTCAGAAAAACCCTTAGCCCTCAAGACGGAAGCTTCCAGAGCCACGCCGTCAAAGAAAGCCGGGCTAGGTCCTGGTAGACACAGGGGCCCTGAACGAGGAGGTCTGGGCGTTGTGGAAGTAGAACTGGACGCTCTGACGACAGGCCCTGCAGGTCTGAGAACCAGTGCCGTCTGGGCCACACCGGAGCTATGAGAAGCAGATTTCCTTTTTCTTGCTTGAACTTCCGAATTACCCTGGGCAGGAGTGACACCGGAGGGAACACGTACGGCAGCCGAAACCTCCACGGCACCTCTAGCCATCTGCGAATGCTGCTTGAGGATCCCTTGTCCTTGCTATGAAGACCGGAACCTTGTGATTGTGTCGAGACGCCATCAGATCCACATCTGGAAGACCCCACTTTTCCACGAGTAGCTGAAACACTTCTGGATGGAGGCCCCACTCGCCGGCATGCACGTCCTGACGACTGAGAAAGTCTGTTTCCCAATTCAGGACTCCCGGAATGAATATTGCCAATATGGCCAGTAGATGGCATTCCGCCCAACGTAGAATCCGTGAGACTTCCTTCATTGCCAAACGGTTTCGAGTGCCTCCTTGATGATTTTGTGTAAGCCACTGTGGTGGCGATGTCCGACTGTACTTGAACAGGACGGTTCTGAATTAAATGCTGGGACAGGTTCAATGCATTGAAGACCGCCTGCAATTCCAGAATGTTGATCGAGAGGAGAGATTCCTCCTTGGTCCACCGACCCTGAAGGGAGTCCTGCTCCAGCACCACGCCCCAACCTCTTAGACTGGCACCTGTCGTCAACAGGACCCAGTTAGATATCCAGAAGGTACGACCCCTGCACAATTGTTGGTCCTGGAGCCACTAAAACAACGACAGACGGACCTCTGTAGTCAATAAGATCAATTGAGATCTGATCCGGTGAGGCAGGCCGTCCCACTTGGCTAGAATCAGCCTCTGGAGGGGGCGGGAATGGAATTGAGCATACTCCACCATGTCAAATGCTGACACCATGAGGCCCAGCACCTGCATCGCCGAATGTATCGACACTTGCGGACAAGAAAGGAAGCAACAAATCCTGTCCTGAAGCTTCAGGACTTTCTCCTGAGACAAGAACAACCTCTGGTTGTGAGTGTCCAACAGCGCTCCCAGGTGCACCATGCTCTGAGCAGGGACCAGGGAGGATTTCTTCCAGTTGATGAGCAACCCGTGGCCTTGTAGAAACCGGACCGTCATATCCAGATGACGTAGGAGAAGATCTGGGGAATTTGCCAGGATTAACAAGTCGTCCACATACGGCAGTATCCTGACCCCTTGACGGCGAAGTACCACCGTCATCACCGCCATAACCTTGGTGAAGACTCGCGGAGCCGTTGTTAAACCAAAAGGTAATGCCCGAAACTGGTAATGGAGGTTGGCAAAAGCAAACCTCAGGTATTGTTGATGTGACACTGCTATAGGAATATGCAGGTAAGCATCCTGTATGTCCGGGGAGACCATGTAGTCTCCAGGTTCCAAGGCCAGAACTATAGAGCGAAGGGTTTCCATATGGAACTTGGAAACCTTCACAAACCAGTTCAATGCCTTGAGGTTGAGAATGGGCCGGGAGGACCCATTCGGTTTCGGGACTAGAAACAGCGGAGAATAGTACCCCCGGCCCCTTTGAGCAAGAGGCATCTGTAATACGACTCCTGTATCCAGGAGGGTCTGTACCTACGAGTGTAAAGTTTTTGCCTTTGTCTGTTCCAAAGGGATGTCTGTCTGGCAAAATCTATGAGGGGGTCGGTTTTTGAAGGCTATGGCGTAACCTCGAGTGACGACTTTCCGTACCCAGGCAACTGAAGTGGTCTTTCACCATTCCTGGGTATACCCTAGAAGCCGGCCCCCCACCCTGGGATCCCCCAGGGTAAGGCCCGCCCCATCATGTGGCAGGCTTATCGGTCTTGGCAGCTGGCTGACGGGCAGCCCAGGCTCTTTTGGGCTTCGGCTTACCAGGTTTGGAAGTGCGGGCCTGCTTATGGTACGCCTGACCTTTTGCTTTACCTGAAGGACGAAAGGGGCGAAAGATCGTACCTTTAGCCTTTGACACAGAAGGAGCGGTATTAGGCAGACAGGCAGTTTTGGCAGTAGCCAAGTCAGCCACTATCTTATTTAAGTCCTCCCCAAACAGAATATCTCCCTTGAAAGAGAGTACCTCCAGGGTTTTTCTAGAATCCAGATCCACAGACCAGGATCTCAGCCACAATATCTGGCGAGCCAGGACTGACGTAACAGAGGCCTTGGCTGCTAGGATACCGGCATCAGAAGCCGCCTCTTTAATATATTGAGAAGCTGTGACAATATATGACCAGCATTGTCTAGCATGGTCAGAGGAGATTTAAGCTTCTAACTCCAAGGCCCATGCTTAAATAGCCTCTGCAGCCCATGTAGCTGCAATAGTGGGTCTTTGTGCAGCACCCGTGAGGGTGTAAATCGCTTTCAGACAACCCTCCATACGATTATCGGTAGTCTCTTTTAGAGACGTGATGGTAGTGACAGGTAGAGCTGAGGAAACCCCCATCCTAGCCACATGTGAGTCCACTGGAGGAGGAGTTTCCCAATTCTTAGACAGCTCTGGCGCGAGGGGATAGCGAGCTAGCATCTTCTTTTGAGGCACAAACTTCGTACCCGGGTTTTCCCAGGGTTCCTGACGTATATCAATTAGGTGGTCAGTGTGAGGTAAAACTTGTTTAATCACCTTCTGACGCTTGAACCTATCTGGTTTCTTAGGAGGAACGGATGGCTCGGGATCATCCGTAACCTGCAGAATTAACTTAATAGCCTCCAAAAGATCAGGAACACCCACATGTGACCACCCTCCCCATCAGCCGTATCTGAGTCAGAGCCTGTGGGGTCAGTATATGTGCCGTCTTCATCAGACGAGGTGTCAGTGACAGCAGTGGATTGTGAGGAGACAAGCGCTCGCTTAGAGGACCTCTTGGACTTAGGCGAGTGTTGGTCAGACTTTTTAGTAGTCAAGGACTGGTTAAACTTCTTCAATTGAGCAGATAAATCGTCCGCCCACGGCGGGTTAGCTGCAGGGACCACATATAGTTGTACCGGCATTGGGGATCCCACAGGGGGTGTTAGTTTATGAACTAGCATATGCAGAAGCGGCCCACGGTAGGTCAGTATGTGCCTCCGTTGCCACAGTCCCACTGGGGGGCAGGGAGCTCCCAGAACCAGAGCCCACAGCTGCTATATTCTCCTCATATGGCCCCGTGGGATCAGCAACACCGGCAGTGTGTTCTGCCTCAGAACCGTTACCCTCAGAAGCAGACATGATATAACTTGCAGTATGAGGTAACACAGTACAATTATCAGCAGCACTATACCTCTAAACCCAAACCCCTGCGCAGTGTAGTCAGCACCAGCAGAGATAAAGGAGAGATATGGTGACTAAATCACAGAGAAAAATACGTAATACAGTATATCTTTGTGAAAATCCTATATTAGATAACACCTGACGTACGCAAGTTGAGTGAAAGACACGAAATGGACACCACTCAGCTACCAAATGCACACACAGAAAATAAGAATTTACTTACCGATAATTCTATTTCTCGTAGTCCGTAGTGGATGCTGGGGACTCCGTAAGGACCATGGGGAATAGCGGCTCCGCAGGAGACTGGGCACATCTAAAGAAAGCTTTAGGACTACCTGGTGTGCACTGGCTCCTCCCCCTATGACCCTCCTCCAAGCCTCAGTTAGGATACTGTGCCCGGACGAGCGTACACAATAAGGAAGGATTCTGAATCCCGGGTAAGACTCATACCAGCCACACCAATCACACTGTACAACTTGTGATCTGAACCCAGTTAACAGCATGATAACAGAGGAGCCTCTAGAAACGATGGCTCACTACAGCAATAACCCGAATTTTTAATAACTATGTACCAGTATTGCAGACAATCCGCACTTGGGATGGGCGCCCAGCATCCACTACGGACTACGAGAAATAGAATTATCGGTAAGTAAATTCTTATTTTCTCTGACGTCCTAGTGGATGCTGGGGACTCCGTAAGGACCATGGGGATTATACCAAAGCCAAACGGGCGGGAGAGTGCGGATGACTCTGCAGCACCGAATGAGAGAACTTCAGGTCCTCCTCAGCCAGGGTATCAAATTTGTAGAATTTTACAAACGTATTTGCTCCTGACCAAGTAGCTGCTCGGCAAAGTTGTAAAGCCGACACCCCTCGGGCAGCCGCCCAAGATGAGCCCACCTTCCTTGTGGAGTGGGCATTTACAGATTTTTGGCTGTGGCAGGCCTGCCACAGAATGTGCAAGCTGAATTGTACTACAAATCCAACGAGCAATAGTCTGCTTAGAAGCAGGAGCACCCAGCCTGTTGGGTGCATACAGGATAAACAGCAAGTCAGATTTTCTGACTCCAGCCGTCCTGGAAATATATATTTTTAGGGCCCTGACAACGTCTAGCAACTTGGAGTCCTCCAAGTCCCTAGTAGCCGCAGGCACCACAATAGGTTGGTTCAGGTGAAACGCTGAAAACCACCTTAGGGAGAAACTGAGGACGAGTCCTCAATTCCGCCCTGTCCGAATGGAAAATCAGATGAGGGCTTTTACAGGATAAAGCCACCAATTCTGACACGCCCCTGGCCCAGGCCAGAGCCAACAGCATGACCACTTTTTCTGTGAGATATTTTAACTCCACAGATTTAAGTGGGTCAAACCAATGTGACTTTTGGAACCCAAAAACTACATTGAGATCCCAAAGTTCCACTGGAGGCACAAAAGGAGGTTGTATATGCAGTACCCCTTTTAAAAACGTCTGAACTTCAGGGACTGAAGCTAGTTCTTTTTGGAAGAAAATTGACAGAGCCGAAATTTGAACCTTAATGGAGCCCAATTTCAGGCCCATAGACACTCCTGTTTGCAGGAAATGTAGGAATCGACCCAGTTGAATTTCCTCCGTCGGCCTTACTGGCCTCGCACCACGCAACATATTTTCGCCAAATGCGGTGATAATGTTTTGCGGTTACATCCTTCCTGGCTTTGATCAGGATAGGGATGACTTCATTCGGAATGCCTTTTTTCCTTCAGGATCCGGCATTCAACCGCCATGCCGTCAAACACAGCCGCGGTAAGTCTTGGAACAGACAGGGTCCTTGCTGGAGCAGGTCCCTTCTTAGAGGTAGAAGCCACGGATCCTCCGTGAGCATCTCTTGAAGTTCCGGTTACCAAGTCCTTCTTGGCCAATCCGGAGCCACGAATATAGTGCTTACTCCTCTCCATCTTATCAGTCTCAGTACCTTGGGTATGAGAGGCAGAGGAGGGAACACATACCCTGACTGGTACACCCACAGTGTTACCAGAGCGTCTACAGCTATTGCCTGAGGGTCCCTTGACCTGGCGCAATACCTGTCGAGTTTTTTCCCAACGGTTTATAATATATGTGGAAGACTTCTGGGTGAAGTCCCCACACTCTCCCGGGTGGAGGTCGTGCTGAGGAAATCTGCTTCCCAGTTGTCCACTCCCGGAATGAATACTGCTGACAGTGCTATCACATGATTTTCCGCCCAGCGAAGAATCCTTGCAGCTTCTGCCATTGCCCTCCTGCTTCTTGTGCCACCCTGTCTGTTTACGTGGGTGACTGCCGTGATGTTGTCCGACTGGATCAACACCGGCTGACCTTGAAGTAGAGGTCTTGCTAAGCTTAGAGCATTGTAAATGGCCCTTAGCTTCAGGATATTTATGTGAAGTGATGTCTCCAGGCTTGACCATAAGCCCTGGATATTCCTTCCCTGTGTGACTGCTCCCCAGCCTCGCAGGCTGGCATCCGTGGTCACCAGGACCCAGTCCTGAATGCCGAATCTGCGGCCCTCTAGAAGATGAGCCCTCTGCAACCACCACAGGAGGGATACCCTTGTCCTTGGTGACAGGGTTATCCGCTGATGCATCTGAAGATGCGACCCGGACCATTTGTCCAGTAGGTCCCACTGGAAAGTTCTTGCGTGGAATCTGCCGAATGGGATTGCTTCGTAGGAAGCCACCATTTTTACCCAGAACCCTTGTGCATTGATGCACTGATACTTGGCTCGGTTTTAGGGGGTTCCTGACTAGCTCGGATAACTCCCTGGCTTTCTCATCCGGGAGAAACACCTTTTTTTCTGGACTGTGTCCAGGATCATCCCTAGGAACAAAAGACAAGTCGTCGGAACCAGCTGCGATTTTGGAATATTGAGAATCCAATCGTGCTGCCGCCACACTACCGGAGATAGTGCTACATCGACCTCCCACTGTTCCCTGGATCTTACCCTTATTAGGGAATCGTCCAAGTAAAGGATAACTAAAATTCATCATTTCGGCCATTACTTTAGTAAAGACCCGGGGTGCCGTGGACCATCCCTACGGCAGCGTCTGAACTGATAGTGACAGTTCTGTACCATAACCTGAGGTACCCTTGGTGAGAAGGGTACATTTTGACATGAAGGTAAGCATCCTTGATGTCCCGAGACATCATGTAGTCCCTTCTTCCAGGTTCGCAATCACTGCTCTGAGTGACTCAATCTTGACTTTGAACCTCTGTATGTAAGTGTTCAAAGATTTTAGAATTTAGATTTAGAATCGGTCTCACCGAGCCATCTGGCTTCGGTACCACAATAGTGTGGAATAATACCCCGTTCCCTGTTGCAGGAGGGGTACCTTGATTATCACCTGCTGGGAATACAGCTTGTGAATGGCTTCCAACTCTGCCTCCCTGTCAGGGGGAGACGTCGGTAGAGCCGCCCTTTTGGAAACGGCGATGGGGAGACGTCTCGATTTCCAATTTGTACCCCTGAGATATTACCTGAAGGATCCAGGGGTATATTTGCGAGTGAGGCCACTGCGCACTGAAATTCATTGAGAACGGGCCCCCACCGTGCCTGAGCTTGTAAAGCCCTAGCGTCATACTGAGGGCTTGGCAGAGGCGGGAAAGGGTTTCTGTTCCTGGGAACTGGCTGATCTCTGCAGCCTTTTTCCTCTCTCTCTGTCACGAGCAGAAAAGAGGAACCTTTTGTCCGCTTGCCAACAAGGACTGCGCCTGATAATACGGCGTCTTATTTTGAGAGGCGACCTGGGGTACAAACGTGGATTTCCCAGCTGTTGCCGTGGCCACCAGGTCTGAAAGACCGACCCCCAAATGTCCCCTTTTTTAAAGCAATACTTCCAAATGCCGTTTGGAATCCGCTTCACCTGACCACTTTACTGGTAGAATTGGACAACGCACTTATACTTGATGCCAGTCGACAAATATTCCGCTGTGCATCATGTATATATAGAAAAGCATCTATTAAATGCTCTATAGGCAATAATATTCTGTCCTTATCTAGGATATCAATATTTCCAGTCAGGGAATCCGACCACGCCAACCCAGCACTGCCCATCCAGGCTGAGGCGATTGCTGGTCGCAGTATAACACCAGTATGTGTGTAAATACATTTTAGGATACCCTCCTGCTTTCTATCAGCAGGATCCTTAAGGGCGGCCATCTCAGGAGAGCGTAGAGCCCTTTTCTTACAAGCGTGTGAGCGCCTTATCCCCCTAGGGGGTGTTTCCCAATGCACCTTAACCTCTGGCGGGAAAAGGTATACTGCCAATAACTTTTTTGAAAATTATCAATTGTTATCGGGGGGAAACCCACGCATCATCACACACCTCATTTTATTTCCTCAGATTCAGGAAAACTACAGGTAGTTTTTCCTCACCGAACATAATACCCCTTTTTGGTGGTACTTGTATTATCAGAAAAGTGTAAAACATTTTCCATTGCCTCTATCATGTAACGTGTGGCCCTACTGGAAAAACACGGTTGTCTCTTCACCGTCGACACAGGAATCAGTATCCGTGTCGGCGTCTGCATCTGCCATCTGAGGTAACGGGCGCTTTAGAGCCCCTGACGGCCTATGAGACGTCTGGACAGGCACAAGCTGAGTAGCCGGCTGTCTCATGTCAACCACTGTCTTTTCTACAGAGCTGACACTGTCACGTAATTTTCAACAGTACATCCACTCAGGTGTCGACCCCCTAGGGGGTGACAGCACTATTACAGACAATTTGCTCCGTCTCCACATCATTTTTCTCCTCATACATGTCGACACAAACGTACCGACACACAGCACATACACAGGGAATGCTCTGATAGAGGACAGGACCCCACGAGCCCTTTGGGGAGACAGAGGGAGAGTTTGCCAGCACACACCAGAGCGCTATATATATACAGGGATAACCTTATATAAGTGTTTTTCCCCTTATAGCTGCTGTATGTTTTAATACTGTGCCTAATTAGTGCCCCCCTCTCTTTTTTTAACCCTTTCTGTAGTGTAGTGACTGCAGGGGAGAGCCAGGGAGCTTCCCTCCAACTGAGCTGTGAGGGAAAATGGCGCTTGTGTGCTGAGGAGATAGGCTCCGCCCCCTTCACGGCGGCCTTTTCTCCCGCTTTTCTCAGGAAAACTGGCAGGGGTTAAATGCATCCATATAGCCCAGGAGTTATATGTGATGCATTTCTTTAGCCATATAAGGTTTTTAATCGTTTTTAATGCGTCTCAGGGCGCTGCCCCCCCAGCGCCCTGCACCCTCAGTGACTGAAGTGTGAAGTGTGCTGAGAGCAATGGCGCACAGCTGCGGTGCTGTGCGCTACCTTATTTGAAGACAGGAACGTCTTCTGCCGCCGATTTTTCCGGACCTCTTCGTTCTTCTGGCTCTGTAAGGGGGCCGGCGGCGCGGCTCCGGGACCCATCCAAGCTGGGCCTGTGATCGTCCCTCTGGAGCTTAATGTCCAGTAGCCAAGAAGCCCAATCCACTCTGCAAGCAGGTGAGTTCGCTTCTTCTTCCCTTAGTCCCTCGATGCAGTGAGCCTGTTGCCAGCAGGTCTCACTGAAAATAACAAAACCTAATCTAAAACTTTCACTAAGAAGCTCAGGAGAGCCCCTAGTGTGCACCCTTCTCGTTCGGGCACAGAGATCTAACTGAGGCTTGAAGGAGGGTCATAGGGGGAGGAGCCAGTGCACACCAGGTAGTCCTAAAGCTTTCTTTAGATGTGCCCAGTCTCCTGCGGAGCCGCTATTCCCCATGGTCCTTACGGAGTCCCCAGCATCCACTAGGACGTCAGAGAAATAGACGTTATGGTAAGAACTTACCATTGATAACGTGATTTCTCTTATGTCCACAGGTATCCACAGGATAACATTGGGATATGATTGAGCAACAGCGGCAATGGCACCAACACGGTCACGAGCTTTCTGGCCTCCCAGGATGCATCGGGGCCTTCACCATATAGTACCGCCCACTGACATAGTCAAATCAGTCCTTTCCACAGCGATTTAGGCAGGAGCATCAGAGACCTATTTAGGCGATAAGAACACACATGCACACCCTTCCTTATCAACGGTAAGTTCTTACCATAACGTCTATTTCTCTGGCTGGGTCCACAGGATTATCCACAGGATAACATTGGGATTCCCAAATCCATTTTAGTGGTGGGGACGCTCCTGATTGCACAGGAAGACCTTTCACCCAAAGTCTGCGTCATGAGAGGCAAAAGTATCCAAGGCATAATGTCTAATGAATGTGTTTATGGAAGACCATGTGGCTGCCCTACATATCTGTTCTGCAGAAGCACCCTGTTGTACTGCCCATGAAGGACCTACCTTACGTGTAGAGTGTGCAGAGACATTAGCCGGAATAGGGAGATCTGCATGAGAATAAGCTTCTGATATTACCATTCGGAGCCATCTCGCCAGCGTTTGTTTACTAGCAGGCCATCCTCTTCTATGGAATCCGTAGAGGATGAAGAGGGAATCTGTTCTCCTGATGGCACTAGTACGATCTATGTAGATTCTTAAAGCTCGGACTACGTCCAGCGACGCTTCTCCCGCCGATAGTCCCGATACCTGAAAAGCTGGGACTACAATCTCTTCATTCAGGTGAAACTTTGACACCACCTTTGGAAGATAACCAGATCTCGTTCTGAGAACTGCTCTGTCTGGAAAAAAACTTAGGAAAGGAGACTTACACGATAACGCTCCTAAATCTGACACTCTTCTGGCTGACGCCAATGCCAGTAGAAAAAGTACTGTAGCCGTTAGCCACTTCAAGATCTGCTCTCTTAAGTGGTTCAAACGAAGGACCCTGGAGGAATTTTAGAACTAAATTCAAATCCCAGGAAGCTGCAGGAGGAACAAATGGAGGTTGAATATGTACCATTCCCTGAAAGAAAGTACATACATCCTGTAATTCAGCAATCTTTCGCTGAAACCATACAGTTAATGCTGATACTTGAACTCTCAAAGAAGCAACCTTCAAACCCTTATCCAACCCTGCTTCAAGGAAATCCAAAATTCTGGATACTTTAAAAGATCTTGGATTCAAATTTTTCCAGTCCACCAATGATCTGGACGTTGAGGGAGCAGTATTGGTGCTTCCACGGACATTCTTAGCAGATATGTGTACCAATGCCCTCTTGGCCAAGCTGGAGCTATCAGAATTATCGCTCCCTTTGCTTGCTTTATTTTTCTCACTACTCTGGGTAACAGAGATATTGGAGGGAACAGATATGCCAGATGAAACTTCCATTCTACTGACAGTGCATCTACAAGGACCGCTCCTGGGTCCCTTGTTCTCGATCCGTACCTTGGAACTTTGTTGTTTAGATGAGACGCCATAAGGTCTATCTCTGGTAGACCCCATCTGTTCACTAATGTCTGAAACACTTCTGGGTGTAATGCCCATTCGGTTTCCTGAATGGTGTGTCGACTGAGAAAACCCGCTTCCCAGTTCAGAACACCTGGGACAAACACCGCTGACAATGCTGGGAGATGGAGTTCTGCCCATCTTAGAATGGGAGTCACTTCCTCCATCAATCTTTTGCTGTGAGTTCCTCCTTGATGATTGAGGTACGCTACTGCTGTCGCATTGTCTGAGCGGATCTGGACCGGTCTACCTCGCAGACTGTCCTTTGCCTGAACTAGAGCCCTGTAAATGGCCCTTATTTCCAACAGATTTATTGGCAGGAGACTTTCCCTTGCGGTCCATTTTTCCTGGAACCACAGGCTTCCGAGTACCGTACCCCAGCCTTGCAGGCTGGCATCTGTTGTCAGGACTTGCCACTCTTTTATCCAAAAGGGTCTCCCCTTGTTTAAATGGTCGATCTGTAGCCACCACGCTAGAGACCTTTTTACGTTACTGGAAACTTTATCATCTATCTGCTTTTTTATCGACTGATGATTTCCGTTCCATTTGGTCAGAATAAGGTGCTATAGTGGTCTGGAGTGGAATTGCGTATACTCCACCATGTCGAAGGTTGATACCATCAGACCAAACAGTCGCATTGCTGCATGGACTGACATTGTCTGGGCTTGCAACGCTTCCTGAGTCATGACCTGCACCTTGACTATCTTTTTCTCTGGTAAGACACTTTCTGTAGGTCTGAATCAAATATGGCTCCCAAATGAACCATCCACTGTGACGGATTCAGAGACGACTTCTCCCAATTTATGAGCCACCCATGTCTCTGTAGACAAACTATCGTCTGTTGGAGATGGCTCAAAAGTAAATCTTGCGAATGTGCTAAGATTAACAGGTCGTCGAGGTATGGGAATATTCTTATCCCCTGTTTGCGCAGACAAGCTGCCATAACCACCATGATCTTGGTAAACACCCTCGGTGCTGTTGCTAGCCTGAAGGGCAGAGCTTGGAACTGAAAATGTTCCTGGAGGATGGTAAACCTGAGGTAACACTGATGAGACAGTGTTATAGGCACATGTAGGTAAGCATCCCGTACACCCAGAGATACCATGTAATCTCCCGGTTCCATGGCCAACATTATGGAGTGCAACGTCTCCATGTGGAACTTCGGGATCCAAATGTATTTGTTTAACATTTTTAGATTGAGAATTGGTCGATATGACCCATTTGGCTTCTGGATCAGAAATAGATTGGAGTAAAACCCCTGTCCCCTTTGTGATGGAGGTACTGGGACAATCACACCAGACTGCAGTAATTTTTGGACTGCTTCTTGCAGGGCATTGGCCTTCGACTCTATACGAGACGGGCTGGTGCAAAAAAATCTTTGAGGAGGCTGCCTCCTGAATGGGAACCCATACCCCTGAGATACCACCTTCTGCACCCAAGCATCTGTTGTTGACTGTTGCCATATGTGTGCAAAAAGAAGGAGTCGGCCCCCAACCCTGGAATCCTCCAGGCGGAGGCCCGTCTCTTCAGGCTGATGGTTTCTGTTCAGGCTTGGAAGCTGGCTTTTTGCTAGCCCACTGCTTCCTACCCCTGGTTTTGATTGAACTGGGGTTGCTTAGACTCTTTAGCTTTCGCTTTACTTTGCTAATGAAATGAGCAAAACTTTAAACCCTTGGAGTTAGGGTTATAAATAGCCGGAAATCTGACCTTCTTTGATTCAGCCTCTGATTCTAGGATATCAGATGATGGTTTCCCAAACAATATATTACCAACGAAAGGCAATGCTTCCAATTCTTTCTTGGATTCCGCATCTGCTTTCCAGGTACGTAGCCAAACTGCTTTGCGAGCTGCTACTGTCAAGGCTGAAGCTTTAGAAGCAACTGTACCCATATCAATTGCTGCTTGTTCTAAGTATTGGGCAGATTGTCTCAAACGGCTTAAAAGGTACTCTTGCTCCGAAAGTAGGAGAAGAGATGTAATTTTCTAGTTCCTCTATCCATTCGTCCATTGCCTTTGCTACCCAGGCCGAAGCCACAGCAGGTCTTACCACTGCTCCTACTAGAGAAAATAAATTTTTCAAAAAACTATCTACCCTTCTGTCTGTGACATCATTTAGCGAGGTAGATGACAGTGGTCAAGCAGATTTATGGACAATCACAGAACATGTGCATCTACTTTTGGAGGAACTTCTCTTTTCGAACAATCCGCAGCTGGAAATGGATAATAAGAATTCCATCTTTTCGGAATCTTATATTTCTTACTGGGCGTCGCCCAAGACTCTCCATGATTTGTGTCAGTTCATCTGACGCTGGGAATTCAGTTTTCACTGATTTTGTTTGTTTAAACACAGGTGCTTTAGATGTTAACACTGTTTTAGCTGGCTCTTCCAAAGAGAGAACAGCCTTCACAGCATCAGTAAGTTCAGCTACATCCTCTGAACTAAAGCTCTGCGACTGATCATCATACGGTGTATTTGAATCTACTGTATCATCATCTGTTGTATCATCTTGTGTAGTCTGCCACATAGACGCATCTGTCTTAGTCTTACCTGTCCCTTGGTTGCTTGTAGAGGCTACTGGAACCAAGCCGTAGGAAGGGAGCTGCATGTATGGGCTAATAGTGTAACCTAACCCTTGAGGTGGTGCTACCGGAGCTAACCTGTCCGCTATTGAAGATAGAGTCTTTGCGACCATATTCCATGGTGGCTCTGTTGGTGGTTGAACCAACTCCTGTTTTTTACTTTGCTGAAAAGCAAAACAGTTTGCACACAAACCCTCATAAGTGACCAATTGATTCATATCAATTACCCCTGACTTACAAGATAAGCATGTTAGGGATGTAGGAGTGCTTGATAAATTCTCCTCATCACTTTTGCCGCTCACAGACATGGTAATAATCTGTTAATGACTACACAATTTGTGACTGAAAATCATCTATATATGAGTATATAGAAGTGAAATCAATCTGACCACAGTGCACCTGATTTGAGGGTCAGAACAGGACTGACATTACACAGAAAAGTCAGCACACATACTAGCAGTCAGTCACATGTTAAAGCATTAGACATTGCCATATGAGAATACAACCTCCGTAACAACTTATACATAAGTCAGAAAATTGTACTTCTGTTTTTAACTGGTTATTTTCCAACATAACATGCAGAAAACACAGTAATATACAGGTCTCATATGCAATATGTGCTAAAACTTAACAATGCATACTAAGAAGTAGAGAAATTTTAGTACTGTATACCCTGCCTCCGGAGAGTGGGATACAGGGAGACTCACCACACTTCCATATCCAAGCAAAGACGCTCGTAAGACGCTGAGTGGATTCAGACGCTACTGATGTACACTACCGCACTTATATAACTAATAACGGACACAGCCGCTCCTGCGGACACGGACGCTCAGCGACTTCCACGTGTATGCAGACGCTAAGGCCTGCGACTAGGTCTAAGCGGGATCTCTAGTGTACACAACCGCAGCGTCTAAGCTGCGACCGAGTACCCTCGTGGTAGCGTCTGAGCCGGAAGTGAGGTCATTCAGTTCATGAAACGAGAGACTGCCCATGAACTCGGAGGAGGGGCGGCCAGGAGAGCGTCTGAATCTCCCCGTTGACTTAAACTCTAAGGATCGTGGCCTCTATATAGGCCTGGCGCCTATGATCCCTAGAGCATAGCGCTGTCGCACCAGAGAGTGTTCGGCGCATCAACACACTGTTTGTAGTCTCCACCAAAGGCAGCGTAGCTGTGTCCTGACCCCTCTAGTAAGCGGAAGTCCATAGACTCACCGTCTCCCCATGCTCCGGCCACAGCCTGGTTACGTCTGCTGGTCGTGCTAGAACATCAGAGACAGACGCCCGTCGAGACAGCACTGTACCGTGAAGGTAAGCGTTGTTACGACCCGGTGGGGAGTTGTTGGAGCGACTCTTTCTAGCATGCGTTTAAGACGCTATTAACAAAAGTCGCTCAAAAAAACATAGTAAGACTATAAAAATGAAATAATAAAAGCTTGAGGCTATTCTCACAGCAGCTCTGTGACCATGCGGCTTCCTGCCGCACCAAGCAAAAAACTGATCTGACTGAGTCAGTGGGCGGGACTATATGGTGAAGGCCCCGATGCATCCTGGGAGGCCAGAAAGATTGTGACCGTGTTGGTGCCATTTCCGCTGTCCCTCAACCATATCCCAATGTTTTCCTGTGGACCCAGCCTGAGAAAGTCACAGTTTGTACAATGCAGGGGTTATTATTGACAATAATACTGCACTGGACTAGCTTATATTGCTAAATAGTTAATAGATATAACAGTACACAGTAAGAACTGGATGTATATCACAGGGTAATTGTACTATAAAACCCTGACTAAATGCACTCTTTCTTAAGTGTCATGTAAAGTCACAGCGCTGACAACCAGGCGGCTTTACATAGGAGGATTTGCCCAAGCATTCCCAGGAACAGTGAGCTGAGGGATAATGGCGCCGCAGACACTGACAGGGAGTGAGGAAAAGACAGAGATGCAGCTCCAGGGCGGGAACACTTGCTGGAAATGGCGCCCTGGGGATGGGGGAGGGCCTTCAGGTCTAAGCCTTATCCCCTCTGCTGGCAAAACCACCGGGTATTGTGGGCGATATAAAAACCGGTTTAGAGAGAATACCTGACCTGCGCCCATGCCCTGGTGATCTAGTGGGATCGCCTGTACTGCCAAAGTGTCCACCGCCAGCGTGCGCGGCCCGCCTCCCACTGACCACGACGGATCGCGATAAAGACAGGGTCCCACAAGCGGGATCCACTTACCACCTCCCAAAGCGCAGCCATGCGATCCTAGAGAGCCCCAGTCGTGTGTGTCTAACATGAAGAAAACCGGAGCCTCCGCTGTAGGTACCCGGCAACCAGGGCTCGGGAGTGTACAGCACCACTGGGGAGAGCTGGAGCTGAAGCAGTGAATGTTACAAGACATTTACCACCACTGCTGCCCTTGAAGTCTTCACTTTTTACTTCATAAAAAGCTTTCCTCAGGGCTGCTTGGAGCAGCCCCGCTGTTAAGTGCCTGCTTACTGCAGCACCAACTTACAGAACTGAGCTCTGTGCAGGGAGGCGCGGTGATATAGGAGGCGGTGCTGTGCATACTTGGAACAGTCAAAGCTTTGAGCCTGTTGGTGCCTCGGATCAAGAGCCTACTCTACACCCTATTGTCCAATCCTTGTGGAGCCCAGTGTACCCCGCAGCTGAAATGCTGTTTTCTCATACATCCTAGAGGATGCTGGGGTCCATTTCATGACCATGGGGTTTATACCAAAGCTCCAGTATGGGCGGGAGAGTGCGGATGACCCTGCAGCACCGATTGACCGAACTTGAGGTCTTCATCGGCCAAGGTGTCAAACTTGTAGAATTTAGCAAATGTGTTTGACCCTGACCAAGTAGCTGCTCGACAGTTGCAAGTTGCAATGCCGAGACCCCCCGGTCAGCCGCCCAGGAGGAGCCCACCTTCCTAGTAGAATGGGCCTTCACTGACTTCGGTAACGGCAATCCAGCCATAGAATGAGCTTGCTGAATCGTACCTCTGATCCAGCGGCGTGCAATAGTCTGCTTGGAAGCAGGACACCCAATTTTGTTGGGAGCATACAGGACAAAGACTCTGTTTTCCGTATTCTAGCTGTTCTAGCGACATAAATCTTCAAAGCCCTAACCACATCTAGATACTTTGAATAAGTGAATGTGTCAGAAATTACTGGCACCACAATAGGTTGGTTTATGTGGAAAGATGAAACCACCTTTGGAAGAAAATGTTGATGAGTTCTCAACTCTGCCCTATCTTCATGGAAGATCAGGTAAGGGCTCTTGTGAGGCAAGGCCCCCAATTCAGACACCCGCCGTGCGGATGTCAATGCCAAAAGCATCACCACTTTCCAAATGAGAAACTTCTACTTTATGTCTTGTAGAGGCTCAAACCAATCCGATTGAAGGAACTGCAACATCACATTAAGGTCCCATGGTGCCACTGGAGGCACAAATGGAGGCTGGATGTGCAGAACCCCTTTCACGAAGGTCTGAACCTCTCGAAGAGAGGCCAATTGTTTTTGGAAGAACACTGACAAGGCCGAAATATGGACCTTGATTGATCCCAATCGGAGGCCCGCCTCCACACCAGCCTACAGAAATTGGAGAAAACGTCCCAACTGAAACTCTTCCGTAGGAGCCTTCTTGGATTCACACCAAGATACATATTTTCTCCAAATACGGTGGTAATGTTTCGACGTTACGCCTTTCCTGGCCTGAATAAGAGTGGGGATGACTTCCTTGGGAATACCCTTTCGGGCTAGGCTTCGCCGCTCAACAGCCATGCCGTCAAACGTAGCCGCGGTAAGTCTTGATACATGCACGGCCCCTGCTGTAACAGGTCCTCGCGAAGAGGAAGAGGCAGAGGATCTTCTATAAGCTACTCCAGAAGATCTGGGTACCAAGCCCTCCTTGGCCAGTCTGGGGCAATGAAGATTGCTCAAACTCCTGTTCTTCTTATGATCCTGAGCACTTTTGGGATCAGCAGAAGTGGATGGAAGACATACACTGACCGGAAAACCCACTAGGCCACTAGCGCATCCACCGCTAATGCTCGAGGGTCTCTCGACCAGGAAAAATATCTCTGAAGCTTCTTGTTGAGACGAGATGCCATCATGTCTACTTGAGGAACTCCCAAAAGACTTGTTACCTCTGCGAAGACTTCTTGGTGGAGGCCCCACTCTCCTGGATGGAGATCATGTCTGCTTAGGAAGTCTGCTTCCCAGTTGTCTACTCCCGGAATGAAAATTGCTGACAGAGCCTTTAGATGTCTTTCTGCCCAGAGGAGGATCTTCGTCACCTCTGCCATTGCCGCTCTGCTTTTCGTTCCACCCTGCCTGTTTATATACGCGACTGCTGTTACATTGTCCGACTGGATCTGCATGGGATGATCTTGAAGATGTACCGCTTGTTGAAAGCCGTTGTAAATGGCGCTCAATTCCAGCACGTTTATGTGAAGGCAGGCTTCCTGACCATTTCCCCAGCCTCGGAGACTTGCATTTGTGGTCACCAGGAGCCAGGCCTGAATCCTGAATCTGCGTACCTCCAGTAGGTGAGAGCTGTGTAACCACCACAGGAGTGAAATCCTGGCTTTTGACGACAGGATTATCTTTCGGTGCATGTGTAGGTGGGAACCCGACCACTTGTCCAACAGGTCCCTGATGGATCGACACACTTGTTGGCTTCAATATCAGTTTTATACCATTTTCTGGATTTCCAGAGCCTTTTCCACCGGAAGAAAAACTCTGAACTTCTGTGTCCAGGATCATCCCGAGAAAAGACAACCATGTCATTGGTTCCAACTGTGACTTTGGATAATTTATAATCCAACCGTGTTGTTGGAGTATGGACAGGGAGAGTGTGACTCCTTTTTGACGCAGGAGAACCATCATCTCCGCCATCACCTTGGTGAATACCCTCGGTGCCGTGGAGACACCGAAAGGCAACGTCTGGAATTGGTAATGGCAATCCTAAACCGCGAATCTCAGATAAGCATGGTGAGGAGGATAAATGGGAACATGCAGGTAAGCATCCTTTATGTCTACCGACACCATGTAGTGTAGTCCCCCTCCTCCAGGCTGGAAATCACTGCCCGGAGTGATTCCATCTTGAACTTGAACAGTTTTAAGTAGAGATTCAGATTTTTTAGGTTTAGGATCGGCCTGACCGAGCCGTCCAGCTTCAGAACTACAAAAAATAGGATTTTAGTACCTACCGGTAAATCCTTTTCTCCTAGTCCGTAGAGGATGCTGGGGACTCCAAAAGGACCATGGGGTATAGACGGATCCGCAGGAGCTTGGGCACACTATAAAAACTTAAACTGGGTGTGTACTGGCTCCTCCCTCTATGCTCCTCCTCCAGACCTCAGTTAGAAAACTGTGCCCAGGAGAGATGGACATTTCGAGGAAAGAATTTATCATTTAAACACAGTGAGTGTTATACCAGCTCACACCACGAACATACCGCAAGACATGGCCTTCAACAGAATTCCAGCCCACGGTAAGAAAACCATACAGCCATATGCTGAGAGAATATGTAACACAACCTGTGTGTCAGCCTACCAACAATAAAAATCCACATGCCATGTCATGAACAATGTCAGCGATAGCCTGACAGAGAAGAAACACCACAAAGTGCAACCAAAATCAAAACCTGCAGACACAGTACGCACTGGGACGGGCGCCCAGCATCCTCTACGGACTAGGAGAAAAGGATTTACCGGTAAGTACTAAAATCCTATTTTCTCTTACGTCCTAGGGGATGCTGGGGACTCCAAAAGGACCATGGGGTCTATACCAAAGCTCCAGAACGGGCGGGAGAGTGCAGACGACTCTGCAGCACCGATTGAGCAAACATGAGGTTCCCATCATCCAGGGTATCAACCTTGTAGAACTTAGCAAAGGTGTTTGAAACCCGACCAAGTAACCGCTCGGCAAAGTTAACCCGCTGAGACAACTTGGGCATCCGCCCAACAATAACCCATCTTCCTAGTAGAATGGGTCTCCCCCGACTTTGAAAACGGCAATCCAGCCGTAGAACTAGCACACAGAATCGTATCACAGATCCAGCGTGTAACAGACCGGAGAGACGCA
Source organism: Pseudophryne corroboree (assembly GCF_028390025.1). NCBI lineage: Eukaryota > Metazoa > Chordata > Amphibia > Anura > Myobatrachidae > Pseudophryne > Pseudophryne corroboree. The sequence goes on along the minus strand of NW_026967575.1, from coordinate 335,755 downwards.
GGCGCCCAAGCACGCTGGGAGCATACCGGACAAACAGAGCCTCTGTTTCCCCAAACTGAGCCCAATTGGCGACATAAATCTTCACAGCCCTGCCTTCATCTAGAGAGATTAAATCAGCCAATGCTGAAGCTACCACAGGCGTAGAAAAAGGCAGGTTTTTGATAAACCCCGAAAACCCTTTTCGGCAGAACTACTATCCGAGTTCTCAATTCTATCCACTTGGAAGATCAAACAGCTCTTGTGAGCTCTTGTGAGACAAAGCCGCTACTTCCGACAACCGCCTTGCGGACGCCTAAAAAGTAAAAACATGACCACTCTCCAAGAGAGAAATTTTAACACAACCTTTAATAAAGGTTCCAATCAGTGAGACACAAGAAACGCAACACCACGTCAAGAGCCCACTGTGCCAATGGGGCACAAATGGAGGTTGGATGAGCAGTACTCCTTTCACAAAAGTCTGAACTTCCGGAAAAGGCGGGCAATTCTTTTTTTTTTTTTTACAGAAAATTTACACGGCCAAAACTGTCCTGAAACGGAGCCTAACTGTAGGCCAGCATCCACTCCTGCTTGCAAAGAACGGAGAAGAACGACTCAGCTGAAAATCTACCGTAGGAAGCTTCTTAGATTTACCCCAAGACACATATTCACGCCAAAGACGGTGTTAAGGCTTCGCCGTAACTTCTTTTTTAGCCTGAAGAAGTGTAAAAAAATGACCTCACTGGGAATACCCGATCGGACTAGGGTATGGCGTTCAACCGCTACCCCCTTAAATGCAGCCGCAATAAGTCCTGATACACACTCGGATCTTGCTGTAACAGTTCCTCCCGTAGAGGAAGAGGCCAGGGGTCTTCTATGAGTAAATCTTGAAGAACTGGATACCAAGTCCTCCTTGGCTAGACCAGAACAATGAGTATCGCCAGAACCTCTGTTCCTCTACTTTTATCCCCTTCAGCAGAGTGAAAGCGGAGGGGACACATAGACCGTCTGAAAACCACTAAGGTATTACGAGGGCATCCACTGCTATAGCTTGAGTGTCCCTTGACCTGGAACCATATTCCTGAAGTGTCTCGCCAAGGCGAGACGCCCACATGCCCAATTGAGGTACTCCTCAAAGACTAGTCACTTCTGCAAACTGTCTCTATGACGACAGTATTTCTCCCAGATGGAAAGCGCGTCTGCAGAGGAAATCTATTTCTCCGTCGTTTACGTCCAGCACTAAGACTACTAATATAAGAGTTACCAGTCTTATCACCCAGCGGAAAACTATTTCAGCTTCTGCCATTGCAGCTTTGCTCCTTGTTCCGCCACTGCTGCCAAGTCGTCTGACAGAATTAACACGGGCAGCTCACGAAGAATATGTCCGTTGAAAATAGCTCTTACTTCAAGAAAGCTCATTGTAGACCAGGTTCGCAACTTGACCTTTTCCTCTGGAAATACTTCCCATGCAAAGACCGCTACCCAGTCTCGGAGATCTGCACCCATGTAAACCAGGATCTAATTGTGAAATCCGAACCTTCATCCCTCTAGGAAGTGAGAACTGAGGAGACCTCACAGAAGTGATATCCTGGCCATTAGAACTATATTTCGGTGCATGTGCCGGCGAGACCCGGACCACATTCCCAACAGGTCCCGGGAAAACCACTCTGGCATTTGACCTGCTCACCGAAAAGGCCTCTCAGGCCACGCCCAACTTCTTCATCAATGGAGCATACAGATGGATTGGTACTGCAAATCTGATCCGACTAGAGTCCTCAGACCTCTTACCAGAGGAAAGCACAGAACCTCAACCGTTCAGTATCTACTCTGATACCACCTCCAACATCTGCGTCGTTAAGAACATCAGCCCTTCCCTGTGTTGAAGAACAGAGAGAAATAACGATTTGCACCACTCGTTACTTGACCTCGCCTCAATCAGGCGAACATCTCATTACAGAATAACAATGGATCTTACTATTTAAAGAAAACCATCACACTACCATCACTCCAGTGAAATGGCAAAGACCATCCTGGCTATCGTTCCAGGTAATCTGAATGCATAGAACAACGCATGTAAACTATTATTATTTTTAACCGGGACAGGAGGACAAGGCCCTGAACCTGACGCACCTCTGATATGGCGTCGCGTATTATCTCCCCTTCCAGATGGGAAATGGTAAGATCTATTAGGAAAACAGTGAGGGAAAACAACTGTAACTCCAGACAGTCCCCCCCTGGATTCTACAAGTAACTCACGGGTTCTGGTCTATTCCCGGACTAACTGAAAAGTAGTAGATGAGTCCCCATCGGAGTGGGGTCCAGGCGGGTAGACTCAGCCCATGTGGTGGATGTGTGAGAAACAGAAAAGAACCTACCAAGGCTGCAGAATACTTACCTTTCACCATCCACTATCTGCACAGAAAAGGAAAAAATAACGGTATCGAACTAGTTAAATCGACTGCATTCCAAAAAAGAATGCGTCACCAACCGTCGTGAGGGAATCTAACTCACCAAGTTAGATTTATCAGCAGCATTCGCTGAGATTGACTGAAGTAAGGCCTCCCCAAACAGCGGCACACCGTCCCAGGGAAAAAACTCCAGTATCTCTCGGAGTCAGCCACCGTATTTCCCCGGCTACCTCCTGTATACGCACTGCAGCCTGCCTATAGAGACAACCAAACATAAGGAAAATCCCCTATCTCTGCAGGATAATTCTATCGGATGTCCTTCCGAATATAAACACTCCCTCCTGTGCATGTAATGCAAATAAGTCCAAAGAATAGCAATAAAATATCACTTAGCTTCCTGTGTACGATCCTTTGTGACAGGGCCCCGTGTCGACCAGGAGTTGACTTTCACAGTATTCTATCCGCCGCGGGAAAAGAATAAACATTCGGACTCCTTGAGAGGACTGGAGACCCACTCGTCATTGTCGACCTAGAGCTTTATCAACAGAACGACCAGCACATGAGAAGGAATACTATTACTGCAGCATTCATTATAATACACATATACACACATATCCCACCTATATATACACATACATATAACATACATATAAGCGGATTGTCCGGAACCCTCGGGACCCAAGTGACATCAATATGTACTGAATGTGTATGACCATGTACTGAATCCGCAGTTGTGACTCTACCAGGAAAGATTATAGTCGACAGAAAACCTAGTAATCGTCGACAGCAGGGAGTAGTAACCAGGCAAAATAACATACTTGCGACCCCGAGGGGTACGAGGGAATTATACATAAATATTTTTAATAGCATTCCCCCACAAATATATTCATGTCTGTGCTCGAGCCCCAGACTCCCTGAACCGAACCATATAAATACCTATAAATATATATACAGGTATAAGTTAGTTACAGCATGTCAATTTACACCCAGTAATAACAGTTGGTGCCGACAGGGTCACCCACCTACTACTGTGTCTCCCCTACAGTGTTACTATGAACAAGTATAGCACAACCGATCTGTTGACTCTGTATCAAGTACCAAACAGGTGTCGGCGATGCCGACAATGAACCCCAGAGGCGTTTGTGACAGAACATTCACACATGTCGACACAAGTGTATATCTGACATGGAACACACAGAGTATACACAACCATGAGTACATGCCCATTTCCAAATTAAATAGTGTTATACATTCCTACATAACAATAACAATATGTGCCCCCCCCCCCCTTGTTTGTGCTATACACATGTTTTGGCGGAGACATTGAGAAAAAATGGCCCCGTCTCTTGCTGTGAGGGCTAAGTCCCGCCCCTTATCGGCACGCGGTAGCCCGTTATATTTTAACCATTATATGTAGGCAGGGGACCATACACAGTGGCTACCCACTGTATATGTGCTCTGGGAGTGTAAAATAATGTAAAACCTAACAATAAAGTCTTTAGAGAAACTCAGGAGAGCTCCCCTGGGGTGTGTCCAGTCTCTCTGGGCACAAAGACTAATAGGCCCTACACACTGGCCGATTTTTTGAAAGATATGAACGATCTCGTTCATCGCTGGTCCCCCGTCGGCTGTGCATGCAGGCCAATATGGACGATCTCGTCCATATTTGCCTGCAGTTCTATGGAGCAGCGTGACGGGGAGAGTGAAGAAACTTCACTCCCCCCGTCACTGCCCCCCCGCCACCGGGTAGCTCGTCGGCCGTATCCGCCATCGGGCAGCTCGGCGGCGGGTCGGCCAGTGTGTAGGGCCCTTAACTGAGGTCTGGAGGAGGGGCATAGAGGGAGAAAGCCAGTTCACACCCAGTTTAAGTCTTTATAGTGTGCCCAAGCTCATGCGGATCCATCTATACCCCATGGTCCTTTTGGAGTCCCCAGCATCCTCTTGGACATAAGAGAAACATCACATTGAATGCTAGTTTTCACCACCGCTTCCAGTGTACACAGGGGGGCTATAGCGAGTCCCGTATGCCTCCCGGGCCCCTGCCATAGCACCGCTCCAAAACTGGGGGACCCCTTTAGCGGGGCCCCCTGATTGTACTCACCACTCTTCTCACCTTCCCCCAACTCCCACGGTGCAGGTATACTGTCGCCCAAACATCCCGAAAATAACAAAGTTTAAAATAAAACTGAAGAAAAATCCTCTGGAGCTCCAGAGTGGCATCCTCTCCTGAGGGCACATTGTTATAAACTGGCTGCAGTAGGGGACATAGAGGGGAGGAGCCAGCACACCCAGTAGAAGAAATTAAAAGTGCACCGGTTCTTTGGACCCCATCTATATCCCATCGTACTAATTCCCCAGTATCCCTTATGGATGTCATTTTCACCGTAGAATTTTAGTATCATTTCATTAGTATATCAGTGTAATAGGGGTTGAAGGCTCCTGATGTATGAGATACACCAGAGAGTGTGGGGAGGAGACTGGTCAGATATCTGGGTGGGTAACACACAGTGACATGATGTGAGGGGGAGAGCAGGAGTATAATAGGGGCTGATGGCTCCTGATGTATGAGATACACCAGAGAGTGTGGGGAGGAGACTGGTCAGATCTCTGGGCTGGTAACACACAGTGACATGATGTGAGGGGGAGAGCAGGAGTATAATAGGGGCTGATGGCTCCTGGTGTATGAGATACACTAGAGAGTGTGAGGAGGAGACTGGTCAGATCTCTGGGCTGGTAACACAGTGACATGATGTGAGGGGAGAGCAGGAGTATAATAGGGGCTGATGGCTCCTGATGTATGAGATACACCAGAGAGTGTGGGGAGGAGACTGGTCAGATCTCTTGGCTAGTAACACACAGTGACATGATGTGAGGTGGAGAGCAGGAGTATAATAGGATCTGATGGCTCTTGATGTATGAGATACATTAGAGAGTATGGGGAGGAGACTGGTCAGGTCTCTGAGCTGGTAACACACAGTGACATGATGTGAGGGGGAGAGCAGGAGTATAATAGGGGCTGATGGCTCCTGATATATGATATACACCAGAGAGTGTAGGGAGGAGACTGGTCAGATCTCTGGGCTGGTAACACACAGTGACATGATGTGAGGGGAGAGCAGGAGTATAATAGGGGCTGATGGCTCCTGATGTATGAGATACACCAGAGAGTGTGGGGAGGAGACTGGTCAGATCTCTGGGCTGGTAACACAGTGACATGATGTGAGGGGAGAGCAGGAGTATAATAGGGGCTGATGGCTCCTGATGTATGAGATACACCTGAGAGTGTGGTGAGGAGACTGGCCAGATCTCTGGGCTGTTAACACACAGTGACATGATGTGAGGGGGAGAGCAGGAGTATAATAGGGGCTGATGGTTCCTGATGTATGAGATACACCAGAGCGTGTGGGGAGGAGACTGGTCAGATCTTTGGGCTGGTAACACACAGTGACATGATGTGAGGGGGAGAGCAGGAGTATAATAGAGGATGATGTCTCCTGATGTATGAGATACACCAGAGAATGTGGGGAGGAGACTGGTCAGATCTCTGGGCTGGTAACACAGTGACATGATGTGAGGGGAGAGCAGGAGTATAATAGGGGCTGATGGCTCCTGATGTATGAGATACACCAGAGAGTGTGGTGAGGTGACTGGCCAGATCTCTGGGCTGGTAACACACAGTGACATGATGTGAGGGGGAGAGCAGGAGTACAATAGGGGCTGATGGGTCCTGATGTATGAGATACACCAGAGAGTGTGGGGAGGAGACTGGTCAGATCTCTGGGCTGGTAACACACAGTGACATGATGTGAGGAGGAGAGCAGGAGTATAATAGAGGCTGATGGCTCCTGATGTATGAGATATACCAGAGAGTGTGGGGAGGAGACTGGTCAGATCTCTGGGCTGGTAACACACAGTGACATGCTGTGAGGAGGAGAGCAGGAGTATAATAGGGGCTGATGGCTCCTGATGTATGAGATACACCAGAGAGTGTGGGGAGGAGACTGGTCAGATCTCTGGGCTGGTAACACACAGTGACATGATGTGAGGGGAGAGCAGGAGTATAATAGGGGCTGATGGCTGCTGATGTATGAGATACACCAGAGAGTGTGGGGAGGAGACTGGTCAGATCTCTGGGCTGGTAACACACAGTGACATGATGTGAGGAGGAGAGCAGGAGTATAATAGGGGCTGATGGCTCCTGATGTATGAGATACACCAGAGAGTGTGGGGAGGAGACTGGTCAGATCTCTGGGCTGGTAACACACAATGACATGATGTGAGGGGAGAGCAGGAGTATAATAGGGGCTGATGGCTCCTGATGTATGATATACACCAGAGAGTGTGGGGAGGAGACTGGTCAGATATTAGGGCTGGTAACACACAGTGAAATGATGTGAAGGGGAGTGCAGGAGTATAATAGGGGCTGATGGCTCCTGATGTATGAGATACACCAGAGAGTGTGGGGAGGAGACTGGTCAGATCTCTGGGCTGGTAACACACAGTGACATGATGTGAGGGGGAGAGCAGGAGTATAATAGGGGCTGATGGCTCCTGATGTATGAGATACACCAGAGAGTGTGGGGAGGAGACTGGTCAGATCTCTGGGCTGGTAACACACAGTGACATGATGTGAGGGGGAGAGCAGGAGTATAATAGGGGCTGATGGCTCCTGATGTATGAGATACACCAGAGAGTGTGGGGAGGAGACTGGTCAGATCTCTGGGCTGGTAACACACAGTGACATGATGTGAGGGGGAGAGCAGGAGTATAATAGGGGCTGATGGCTCCTGATGTACGAGATACACCAGAGAGTGTGAGGAGGAGACTGGTCAGATCTCTGGGCTGGTAACACACAGTGACAGGATGTGAGGGGGAGAGCAGGAGTATAATAGGGGCTGATGGCTCCTGATGTATGAGATACACAGAGAGTGTGAGGAGTAGACTGGTCAGATCTCTGGGCTGGTAGCACACAGTGACATGATGTGAGGGGAGACAGGAGTATAATAGAAGCTGATGGCTCCTGATGTATGAGATACACCAGAGAGTGTGGGGAGGAGACTGGTCAGATCTCTGGGCTGGTAACACACAGTGACATGATGTGAGGGGAGAGCAGGAGTATAATAGGGGCTGATGGCTGCTGATGTATGAGATACACCAGAGAGTGTGGGGAGGAGACTGGTCAGATCTCTGGGCTGGTAACACACAGTGACATGATGTGAGGAGGAGAGCAGGAGTATAATAGGGGCTGATGGCTCCTGATGTATGAGATACACCAGAGAGTGTGGGGAGGAGACTGGTCAGATCTCTGGGCTGGTAACACACAATGACATGATGTGAGGGGAGAGCAGGAGTATAATAGGGGCTGATGGCTCCTGATGTATGATATACACCAGAGAGTGTGGGGAGGAGACTGGTCAGATATTAGGGCTGGTAACACACAGTGAAATGATGTGAAGGGGAGTGCAGGAGTATAATAGGGGCTGATGGCTCCTGATGTATGAGATACACCAGAGAGTGTGGGGAGGAGACTGGTCAGATCTCTGGGCTGGTAACACAGTGACATGATGTGAGGGGGAGAGCAGGAGTATAATAGGGGCTGATGGCTCCTGATGTATGAGATACACCAGAGAGTGTGGGGAGGAGACTGGTCAGATCTCTGGGCTGGTAACACACAGTGACATGATGTGAGGGGGAGAGCAGGAGTATAATAGGGGCTGATGGCTCCTGATGTATGAGATACACCAGAGAGTGTGGGGAGGAGACTGGTCAGATCTCTGGGCTGGTAACACACAGTGACATGATGTGAGGGGGAGAGCAGGAGTATAATAGGGGCTGATGGCTCCTGATGTACGAGATACACCAGAGAGTGTGAGGAGGAGACTGGTCAGATCTCTGGGCTGGTAACACACAGTGACAGGATGTGAGGGGGAGAGCAGGAGTATAATAGGGGCTGATGGCTCCTGATGTATGAGATACACAGAGAGTGTGAGGAGTAGACTGGTCAGATCTCTGGGCTGGTAGCACACAGTGACATGATGTGAGGGGAGACAGGAGTATAATAGAAGCTGATGGCTCCTGATGTATGAGATACACCAGAGAGTGTGGGGAGGAGACTGGTCAGATCTCTGGGCTGGTAACACACAGTGACATGCTGTGAGGAGGAGAGCAGGAGTATAATAGGGGCTGATGGCTGCTGATGTATGAGATACACCAGAGAGTGTGGGGAGGAGACTGGTCAGATCTCTGGGCTGGTAACACAGTGACATGATGTGAGGGGGAGAGCAGGAGTATAATATGGGCTGATGGCTCCTGATGTATGAGATATACCAGAGAGTGTGGGGAGGAGACTGGTCAGATCTCTGGGCTGGTAACACACAGTGACATGATGTGAGGGGGAGAGCAGGAGTATAATATGGGCTGATGGCTCCTGATGTATGAGATATACCAGAGAGTGTGGGGAGGAGACTGGTCAGATCTCTGGGCTGGTAACACACAGTGACATGATGTGAGGAGGAGAGCAGGAGTATAATAGGGCCTGATGGCTCCTGATGTATGAGATACACCAGAGAGTGTGGGGAGGAGACTGGTCAGATCTATGGGCTGGTAACACACAATGACATGATGTGAGGGGAGAGCAGGAGTATAATAGGGGCTGATGGCTCCTGATGTATGATATACACCAGAGAGTGTGGGGAGGAGACTAGTCAGATATTAGGGCTGGTAACACACAGTGACATGATGTGAAGGGGAGAGCAGGCGTATAATAGGGGCTGATGGCTCCTGATGTATGAGATATACCAGAGAGTGTGGGGAGGAGACTGGTCAGATCTCAGGGCTGGTAACACACAGTGACATGATGTGAGGGGGAGAGCAGGAGTATAATAGGGGCTGATGGCTCCTGATGTATGAGATACACCAGAGAGTGTGGGGAGGAGACTGGTCAGATATTAGGGCTGGTAACACACAGTGACATGATGTGAAGGGGAGAGCAGGCGTATAATAGGGGCTGATGGCTCCTGATGTATGAGATACACCAGAGAGTGTGGGGAGGAGACTGGTCAGATCTCTGGGCTGGTAACACACAGTGACATGATGTGACGAGGAGAGCAGGAGTATAATAGGGGCTGATGGCTCCTGATGTATGAGATACACCTGAGAGTGTGGGGAGGAGACTGGTCAGATCTCTGGGCTGGTAACACAGTGACATAATGTGAGGGGGAGAGTAGGAGTATAATAGAGGCTGATGGCTCCTGATGTATGAGATACACCAGAGAGTGTGGGGAGGAGACTGGTCAGATCTCTGGGCTGGTAACACACAGTGACATGATGTGAGGGGGAGAGCAGGAGTATAATAGGGGCTGATGGTTCCTGATGTATGAGATACACCAGAGAGTGTGGGGAGGAGACTGGTCAGATCTCTTTGCTGGTAACACAGTGACATGATGTGAGGAGAGCAGGAGAATAATAGGGGCTGATGGCTCCTGATGTATGAGATACATCAGAGAGTGTGGGGAGGAGACTGGTCAGATCTCTGGGCTGGTAACACACAGTGACAGGATGTGAGGGGAGAGCAGGAGTATAATAGGGGCTGATGGATCCTGATGTATGAGATACACCAGAGAGTGTGGGGAGGAGACTGGTCAGATCTCTGGGCTGGTAACACACAGTGACATGATGTGAGGGTGATAGTAGGAGCATAATAGGGGCTGATGGATCCTGGTGTATGAGATACACCAGAGAGTGTGGGGAGGAGACTGGTCAGATCTCTGGGCTGGTAAAACACAGTGACATGATGTGAGGGGGAGAGCAGGAGTATAATAGGGGCTGATGGATCCTGATGTATGAGATACACCAGAGAGTGTGGGGAGGAGACTGGTCAGATCTCTGGGCTGGTCAGTGGCATGATATGAGGGGAGAGCAGGAGTATAATAGGGGCTGATGGCTCCTGATGTATGAGATACACCAGAGAGTGTGGGGTGGAGACTGGCCAGATCTCTTTACTGGTAACACACAGTGACATGATGTGAGGAGAGCAGGAGAATAATAGGGGCTGATGGCTCCTGATGTATGAGATACACCAGAGAGTGTGGGGTGGAGACTGGCCAGATCTGTGGGCTGGTAACACACAGTGACATGATGTGAGGGTGGGGAGAGCAGGAGTATAATAGGGGCTGATGGCTCCTGACTCCCTCACTGGGAAAATAAATATTCCTCATTTGTTGTACTGACAGAGGAGGGTGTAGGATAAGAGATTGCTGTAGTGACTGAGCAGGGAGAATATGTGACTCTTTTCTGTAATAAGTGTTTATTACTCACCTGTGCTGATATCTGTAGGGATCTCCTCCTCCTTACACTGCTGATCACCCCTCACATACGTCTCTTCTTCTCCCTCTTTATCTTCTGCCTTTATATCAGTCACATACGTCTCTTCTTCTCCCTCTATATCTTCTGCCTTTATATCAGTCACATACGTCTCTTCTTCTCCCTCTATATCTTCTGCCTTTATATCAGTCACATACGTCTCTTCTTCTCCCTCTATATCTTCTGCCTTTATATCAGTCACATACGTCTCTTCTTCTCCCTCTATATCTTCTCCCTTCATATCAGTCACATACGTCTCTTCTTCTTCCTCTGTATCTTTGATTTTAATATTATTTAATTGGGCTTCACCCTATGTAAACAAGACAAATATAATGACACACAGCTCCTCTACACAACATATAGTGACAGTCACTTTGGTTTATTGGGACGACCCTATAGCCCACCTACCTGATCCTCCTGTGGGATACTGTGATTCTCCTCTGTACAGTCCTGGGTATACAGAGGACGGGCACATCTCTCTGGGGTATCTCTGTTGCTGGGTCCATCTGTAGGAGACACACAGTGACTGAGTACAGTGTATATATGTGATTATCAGGTGATGTGTGTATATAGGGGGCCCCCATACCTGCCCTCCCCTGTACAATACATGACAGTCTCCTCTTACCCAGTGATGTGAGGGGCAGGTGATTCTCCATCATCACGTCCTTGTACAGACCCCTGTGTTCCTCTATATACTCCCCCTCCTGCATGGAGACATAGACAGTGATATCCTGACATCTTATAGGAACCTGACACACGCAGTGATACAGTCATCACCCAGACACATCCCCTGGTGTTACTGTATAATGCCCCATTCCCAGCAGTCACCTCTCCAGTCATCACCCAGACACATCCCCTGGTGTTACTGTATAATGCCCCATTCCCAGCAGTCACCTCTCCAGTCATCACCCAGACACATCCCCTGGTGGTACTGTATAATGCCCCATTCCCAGCAGTCACCTCTCCAGTCATCACCCAGACACATCCCCTGGTGTTACTGTATAATGCCCCATTACCAGCAGTCACGTCTCAAGTCATCACCCAGACACATCACCTGGTGTTACTGTATAATGCCTCATTCCCAGCAGTCACCTCTCCAGTCATCATCCAGACACATCCCCTAGTGTTACTGTATAATGCCCCATTCCCAGCAGTCACCTCTCCAGTCATCACCCAGACACATCCCCTGGTGTTACTGTATAATGCCCCATTCCCAGCAGTCACCTCTCCAGTCATCACCCAGACACATTCCCTGGTGTTACTGTATAATGCACCATTCCCAGCAGTCACCTCTCCAGTCATCATCCAGACACATCCCCTAGTGTTACTGTATAATGCCCCATTCCCAGCAGTCACCTCTCCAGTCATCACCCAGACACATCCCCTGGTGGTACTGTATAATGCCCCATTCCCAGCAGTCACCTCTCCAGTCATCACCCAGACACATCCCCTGGTGTTACTGTATAATGCCCCATTACCAGCAGTCACGTCTCAAGTCATCACCCAGACACATCACCTGGTGTTACTGTATAATGCCTCATTCCCAGCAGTCACCTCTCCAGTCATCATCCAGACACATCCCCTAGTGTTACTGTATAATGCCCCATTCCCAGCAGTCACCTCTCCAGTCATCACCCAGACACATCCCCTGGTGGTACTGTATAGTGCCCCATTCCCAGCAGTCACCTCTCCAGTCATCACCCAGACACACACCCTGGTGTTACTGTATAATGCCCCATTCCCAGCAGTCACCTCTCCAGTCATCACACAGACACATCCCCTGGTGTTACTGTATAATGCCCCATTCCCAGCAGTCATCTCTCCAGTCATCACCCAAAAACTTCCTCTGGTGTTATTGTATAATGCCCCATTCCCAGCAGTCACCTCTCCAGTCATCTCCCAGACACATCCCCTGGTGTTATTGTATAATGTCAGATTTCCAGCAGTCACCTCTCCAGTCATCACCCAGACACGTCCTCTGGTGTTATTGTATAATGCCCCATTCCCAGCAGTCACCACTCCAGTCATCACGAAGACACGTCCCCTGGTGTTACTGTATAATGCCCCATTCCCAGCAGTCACCTCTCCAGTCAGCAGCTGAATGATCTTATTGGTGAGTTCCAGGATCTTCTTGTCATTGTGTCTCTCATGTATTAGTGAGTGAGGTGGAGGCACTGGGATGGGGCTCTGGGTTCTACTCAGTCCTCCTGACACACGGGGATGGCTGTTGAGTATCTCACACTCATTGGATGTCTTCTTCACTACTGTGTAATCCTGTGTAATGGAGGAGACATCAAATATCAATATATACACTCCCAGACCCCCCTCACCTTCCCAGTCATGTCCCTGTATTATTATTATTATAGATATAAGTGATGTTACTGTGATGCTCCCAGATCCCCTCACCTCCCCAGTCATGTCCCTTTATTATTACTACAGATATAAGTGACTTCACAGTGACGCTTCTAAATCACCTCACCTCCGCAGTCATGTCCCTGTATTATTTCTATAGATATGAGTGACGTCACTATGAAGCTCCAAAATCCCTTCACCTCCCCAGTCATGTCCCTGTATTATTACTATAGATATGTGATGTAACTGTGACGCACTGATTCTGTCACCTCCCCAGTCGTGTCCCTGTATTATGACTATAGATATTAGTGACGTCACTGTAATGCTCCCGATTCCCCTCACCTTCCCAGTCATGTCCCTGTATTACTACTAAAGATAAAAGTAATGTCACTGTATAGCTCCCAGATCCGCTAACCTCCCCAGTCATGATCCTGTATTATTACTATAGATATGTGATGTCACATTGACGCTCCCAGATCCCCTCACCTCCACAGTCATGTCCTTGTATTATTACTATAAATATAAGTGACGTCACTGTGAAACTCCCAGATTCCCTCACCTCCCCAGTCATGTCCCTATATTATTATAGATAAAAGTGACATCACTGTGCCACTCCCAGATCACCTTACCCCGTCATGTCCTTGCATTATTACTATAGATTTGTGAATTCACAGTGACGCTCACACCTCCCCAGTCATGTTCTCGTATTATTACAAAAGATATAAGTGATGTCACAGTGACAATCCCAGATCATCTCACCTCCCCAGTCATGTCCCTGTATCATTACTAAAAATAAGTGATGTTACAGTTACGCTACCATATTCCCTCACCTCCACATGCATGTCCCTGTATTATTACTATAGATATAAGTGATGTTACTGTGACACTCACAGATCCCCTCATCCTCCCCAGTCATGTCCCAGTATTATTACTATAGATATAAGTGATGTCACAGTGACAATCCCAGATCCCCTCACCTCCCCAGTCATGTCCCTGTATCATTACTAAAAATAAGTGATGTTACAGTTACGCTACCATATTCCCTCACCTCCCCATGCATGTCCCTGTATTATTACTATAGATATAAGTGATGTTACTGTGACACTCCCAGATCCCTTCATCCTCCCCAGTCATGTCCCTGTATTATTACTATATATATACACGTTAGGTTACTGTGACGCTCCGAGATTCCATCACCTCCCCAATCACGTCCCTGTATTATTACTATAGCTATAAGTTAGGTCACTGTGACGCTCCCAGATCCCCTCACCTCCCCAGTCATGTCCCTGTAGTATTACTATAGATATAAGTGATGTCACTGTGACACTTCCAGATCCCCTCACCTCCCCAGTCATGTCCTTGTATTATTGCTAAAGATATGTGATGTCACAGTGACACTCCCAGTTCTCCTTACCTCCCCAGTCATGTCCCTGTATTATTACTTTAGATATAAGTGATGTCACTGTGAACATCCAGATATCCTCACCTCCCCAGTCATGTCCCTGAATTATTACTATAGATAAAAGGGACATCACTGTGATGCTCCTAGATCCCCTCACCTCCCTAGTCATGTCCCTGTATTATTACTATAGATATAAGTGACGTCACTGTGCCTCTTAGTTCCCCTCACCTCCCCAGTCATGTCCCTGTATTATTACTATAGATAAAAGGGACATCACAGTGACGCTTCCATATCCCCTCACCTCCCCAGTCATGTCCCTGTATTATTACTATAGATATAAGTTAGGTCACTGGGATGCTCCCAGATTCCCTCACCAACCAAGTCATGTCCGTCTATTATGACTATAGATATTAGTGATGTCACTGTGATGCTCCCATATCCCCTCACCTCCCCAGTCATGTCCCTGTATTATTACTAGAGATATATGTGATGTTACTGTGACACTTCCAGATCCCCTAACCTCCCCAGTCATATACCTGTATTATTACTATAGATATAAGCTGTTATGAGCCACGGCTGTGGCTCATTCCTGTTTTGCATTTTTGTTAGGTATTTCATGTTTATTAGTTGTCTTGCATGCCAGGATTTCCTGTTGCTCTGTTTTAGTATGCTCTTGTCTGCTGCCGCTGGTTAGTCTGTGTAATTGCAGCTTGTTCCATGTGTTCAGCCTCACCTGGCTGCTGATTGCATTTTGTCAGTTGAAATCATGCAGTGGGCCAGCTGCTCTGGATTGTTTAATTAGGACTCTCTGTTAAAAGCACTCCCAGGACTCCTCACAGACGCCGGTGATAGCTTCCTGTTTGCCTGATTCTGCTGCAGAGAGAGTTCCCAGTCCCGGTCTGTTCGTTTGTTCCTGTTCTCAGTGATCCTGTACTCGGAAGTTACCATCTGTTCCTGGAGTCTGATCGAGCACCTTTTACATCTGGTGGTGTTCGTGAGTTGCGGCGCAGCCGTGTGTTGCGGCTTGTCCGCTATTATTTATTATTTTGTTTATATTGTGTTCTGGAGCTTTGCGGAGGATTCCGCTTCCACAAGATCCACTCTGGTGTCCAGCGGTGCCGGATAGGAGTGTCGGATCAGTGGATCTTTGGTTGTCCTTTTCCCTGGCGGCTAGTCCGCACATACCTTTTGATTTAGTTAAGTTAGCTTGTAACCCCTGGCTTGGTTGCTTAGTCAGAGGGCCCCTTGTTATCACCCTGTCTCGGACTTCCCCTTGTCTCCCATTAAGACCTGCGGGGGCATCGGGGTTGGGCAGACATAATCCGCCCTTCGAACGCGGCTGCCATGGGCTCAAGCAACCATAGTCTCGCAGGGGATTTCTGATAACACGGGCGAGACAACGGAGTTAGGGTGCCAGGGGTTACTAGGCTTTCCAGCTCCCACAACCTGTATTTCATTCCTGTACTCAGATCTCTGCCATAAGATCTTCTCCAGTCTGGAGTACAGGAATCGTAACATTATCACCGGCCATACCACAAAAAAGAAATAAAACTTTTTTTTTCTTTTTTGGCCCAGTCCAGTGTCTAGTCTAGAATCCAGTCCTGTCTAGAATTCAGTGTGCAGAATCCAATCCGGTGTTTAGAATCCAGTCCTGTATAGAATTCAGTGTGCAGACTCCAGTCCGGTGTTTAGAATCCAGTCCGGTGTTTAGAATCCAGTCCGGTGTTTAGAATCCAGTCCGGTGTTTAGAATCCAGTCCGGAGTTTAGAATCCAGTCCGGTGTTTAGAATCCAGTCCGGTGTTTAGAATCCAGTCCGGTGTTTAAAAAAAAAAAAAAAAAAATACAAAAAAAAAGTCTTGATTTGTTTAGCAAAATTTAGTCTTGCCTTGCCTTGCCTAGCCTTGTCTTGCCTTGTCTTGTCTTGTCTAGTTTTAAATCCTCCTATGTCTACTATGCAAGCCCTGCAGGCATCTCTCGCAGCCCTGAACTCTGTATTCAGTGCTTTGAGACCAGAGCGACTAGAAGCTTTTCAGCAATCCCTAAAGCAACTGCAAAACCTTCTGACTAAAATCTTGCTTATTTTGCCAGAAGTCGTTGAGAGTACATCTATCTCTAAAGAGACTCTTGTTCACAGTATGGTGACAAGAGAATCCTCTGGTTTAATTGAAGAGAAAAAGTTTAAAAGTTTTCTGCGGCCCAGGCTCTCAGAAGAGGAGCGTCTGCGTCGCAGAAACTTAAACTTATGCCTATATTGTGGGGGTTTAGGCCATTATCTGCAGACCTGTGAGTTGCGCAAGCCAAAGTGTGGTGACGAGTCTTGCCCTCTGTCCAAGTTGAGTCATGATACAAGACCTACTCCTGTCTCTACTGTGGCAGAGGTACTTGTCACACAACCCACACAAAAAAGCTCTCTGTCCTATAATTGGGGTCCTTGGGCAAGGGAGCCCCATTATAGATTCAGGAATCAAAAGAGAATGTTTCTCTCCTCTCTTGAGGTTCCTGTGGAAGCGGAGTTGCAAGTCCCTGGAGTGGTGCCCGTAGCTCAGGGTCCTGGAGTGGTGCCCGTAGCCCAGGGTCCTGGAGTGGTGCCCGTAGCCCAGGGTCCTGGAGTGGTGCCCGTAGCCCAGGGTCCTGGAGTGGTGCCCGTAGCCCAGGGTCCTGGAGTGGTGCCCGTAGCCCAGGGTCCTGGAGTGGTGCCCGTAGCCCAGGATCCTGGAGTGGTGCCCGTAGCCCAGAGTGCTGGAGCGGTACCCGATGCCCAGAGTGCTGGAGCGGTACCCGATGCCCAGAGTGCTGGAGCGGTACCCGATGCCCAGAGTGCTGGAGCGGTACCCGATGCCCAGAGTGCTGGAGCGGTACCCGATGCCCAGAGTGCTGGAGCGGTACCCGATGCCCAGAGTGCTGGAGCGGTACCCGATGCCCAGAGTGCTGGAGCGGTACCCGATGCCCAGAGTGCTGGAGCGGTACCCGATGCCCAGAGTGCTGGAGCGGTACCCGATGCCCAGAGTGCTGGAGCGGTACCCGATACCCAAGCTTATAGAGGGAAATCAAATATTGTAGCTCAGGTTTCCATACCAGAAGGGGTCTCAGAAGCTGTTACCCCAGGTAGGGACTTGAGGAGCGCAACCCCAGAAAGGGTATCTAAAACCATAGTTCTTGAAGGGAACTCGAGAAGCAAAACCCCAGAAGGGATCTTTGAAGTAATATCCCCAAGTGGGGTCTCGAGAGACGCAGCCCCAAAGAAGGGTCTAGAAGTCGCTTCCCCAGGAAAGAACTTAAGAAGCATAGCATTAATGGAGGATCTGAACGTTATTGCTTCAGCAAAAGTCCCGGAAGTCATAGTCACGGAAGAACTTTCGATAATTATCGACTCAGAGAGGGAGGCCGGTGGCCCGATCCCAGTCAGGGAGGCCAACGGCCCGGTCCCAGTAAAAGAATCCGAGGTGCTGACCCCAGCGGGGTTCCCGGAGGCCACTGCCCCAGCGGGGTTCCCGGAGGCCACTGCCCCAGCGGGGTTCCCGGAGGCCACTGCCCTAGCGGGGTTCCCGGAGGCCACTGCCCCAGCGGGGTTCCCGGAGGCCACTGCCCCAGCGGGGTTCCCGGAGGCCACTGCCCCGGGTGGGGTTCAGAAAGTCACTGCCCCGGGTGGGGTTCAGAAAGTCACTGCCCCGGGTGGGGTTCAGAAAGTCACTGCCCCGGGTGGGGTTCAGAAAGTCACTGCCCCGGGTGGGGTTCAGAAAGTCACTGCCCCGTGTGGGGTTCAGAAAGTCACTGCCCCGGGTGGGGTTCAGAAAGTCACTGCCCCGTGTGGGGTTCAGAAAGTCACTGCCCCGTGTGGGGTTCAGAAAGTCACTGCCCCGGGTGGGGTTCAGAAAGTCTCAGCCCCGGGTGGGGTTCAGAGAGTCTCAGCCTCGAGTAAGGTCAATAGTGACCAGGTCCTAGCAAAGCACTCCAGTCAGTCAGATGAAAAGGAAACAGATCCTGACTCTGATATTTCAACATCCATAACCTTTGATGGGGACTTCGTCCAATTTATGGCGCTTTTCAAACACTATTACACTATTATGTTGTCTAGACCATTTCTGGGCATCACTTCAGAAAACCTTGGGCTCTATCTGATTTATTCTTTTAGAGGAGAGCCTTCTGAGTGGGCAACCAGCCTAATGAAAGCTGAAGATCCCATTCTTCAGGATCCCCAAGCATTCTGTGATGCAATTGTTAAAAGATACGGTTCCAAAGAAATTGGTTCAGGTTCCTCTAAGTCACCCGTCTTGTCTGCTGAGAGTCCACCAAATACTGTAAACTCGGCACAAGAGTCCCAGCCCGTTGCTTTGACTGCAGGATGTGCTTTTCTGACTTCTTCTTCTAATAATAGTACTTTACCAGAAAGTTCAGCTCCCAAGGGTAAGAGACCTGTCTCTGATTTGAACGCAGCCTTGCTGGGTGGTACCATCAGTTCAGACAATGTTTGGGGAATTACCTTGGTCAGACCTAAAGAGCTTTGTAAAAAGAAGAAGAAGAAAAAGAAATAATTTTTGACTCTTGCCTTGATAAAAAAAAAAAGAGAGATTTTTTTTTTTTTTCCTTGTCTTGTGTCCAGTGGCCACCATCAAGGGGAGGGCACTGTTACAAGTTGTTGCTACAGCTTGTTTTTTGTTTTCTTGTCTGTTAGACCAGTGTGTCAGGTTTTTTTTTTTTTTGTATCCCTTGTTCTGGATAGTCTGAATATTGGGGTCTTTTGACCCCTCCTCAAGGGGGGGGTAATGTTATGAGCCACGGCTGTGGCTCATTCCTGTTTTGCATTTTTGTTAGGTATTTCATGTTTATTAGTTGTCTTGCATGCCAGGATTTCCTGTTGCTCTGTTTTAGTATGCTCTTGTCTGCTGCCGCTGGTTAGTCTGTGTAATTGCAGCTTGTTCCATGTGTTCAGCCTCACCTGGCTGCTGATTGCATTTTGTCAGTTGAAATCATGCAGTGGGCCAGCTGCTCTGGATTGTTTAATTAGGACTCTCTGTTAAAAGCACTCCCAGGACTCCTCACAGACGCCGGTGATAGCTTCCTGTTTGCCTGATTCTGCTGCAGAGAGAGTTCCCAGTCCCGGTCTGTTCGTTTGTTCCTGTTCTCAGTGATCCTGTACTCGGAAGTTACCATCTGTTCCTGGAGTCTGATCGAGCACCTTTTACATCTGGTGGTGTTCGTGAGTTGCGGCGCAGCCGTGTGTTGCGGCTTGTCCGCTATTATTTATTATTTTGTTTATATTGTGTTCTGGAGCTTTGCGGAGGATTCCGCTTCCACAAGATCCACTCTGGTGTCCAGCGGTGCCGGATAGGAGTGTCGGATCAGTGGATCTTTGGTTGTCCTTTTCCCTGGCGGCTAGTCCGCACATACCTTTTGATTTAGTTAAGTTAGCTTGTAACCCCTGGCTTGGTTGCTTAGTCAGAGGGCCCCTTGTTATCACCCTGTCTCGGACTTCCCCTTGTCTCCCATTAAGACCTGCGGGGGCATCGGGGTTGGGCAGACATAATCCGCCCTTCGAACGCGGCTGCCATGGGCTCAAGCAACCATAGTCTCGCAGGGGATTTCTGATAACACGGGCGAGACAACGGAGTTAGGGTGCCAGGGGTTACTAGGCTTTCCAGCTCCCACAACCTGTATTTCATTCCTGTACTCAGATCTCTGCCATAAGATCTTCTCCAGTCTGGAGTACAGGAATCGTAACATAAGCGATGTCACAGTGAGGCTGCCAAATCCCCTCACCTCCCATGTCAGGTCCTTCTATTATGACTATAGATATTAGTGATGTCACTGTGACGCTCCCATATCCCCTTACCTCCCCAGTCATGTCCCTGTATTATTACAAGAGATATAAATGATGTTACTGTGCCAGTCCCAGATCTCCTCACCTCCCCCAGTCATGTCCCTGTATTAGTACGATAGATAAGCGATGTCACTGTGACGCTCCCAGATCCCCTCACCTCCCGAGTCATGTCCCTGTATTATTACTAGATATCTGTGATGTCTCTGTGACACTCCCAGATCCCCTCACCTCTCCAGTCATGTCCCTGTATTATTACTATATATGACGTCACGGTGCCTCTCCTAGTTCCCCTCACCTCCCCAGTCATGGCCCTGTATTGCTATAGATCATGGTTGGCCAAACCGGTCCTCGAGAGCTACCAACAGTACACATTTTCCAGACCACCTAGCTGGTGCACAGGTGTAGTCATTACTAATTTAGATGTGCTGCATACATTCCTAACTGACAATTCTACAGATCTCCAGGAGGCCTGGAAAACATGAACTGTTGGTAGATCTCGAGGACCGGTTTGGCCAGCCCTGCTATAGATATTAGTGATGTCACTGTGACACTCCCAGATCCCCTCACCTCTCCAGTCATATACGTATTATTAATATAGATATAAGGTCACAGCGGCGCTCACAGATTCACTCACCTCCACAGTCATGACCCTTTATTATTACTATAGATATAAGTGATGTCACTGTGACACTCCCAGATCCCCTCACCTCCCCAGGCATGTCCCTGTATTATTACTAGAAATATAAGTTCATAGTGAAGATCCCAGATCCTCTCACCTCCACAGTCATGTCCCTGTTTTATTACTATAGATAAAATAAGATTTTACTTACCGGTAAATCTATTTCTCGTAGTCTGTAGTGGATGCTGGGGACTTCGTAAGGACCATGGGGATAGACAGGCTCCACAGGAGACATCAACACTTTAAGAAAGAATTTAGATTCTGGTGTGCACTGGCTCCTCCCTCTATGCCCCTCCTCCAGACCTCAGTTAGAGAAACTGTGCCCAGTAGAGCTGACAGTACAAGGAAATGATTTTGGTAATCCAGGGCAAGATTCATACCAGCCACACCAATCACACCGTATAACACGTGATAACAACCAGTTAACAGTATGACAAATAACAGAGCATCAGGTCAAACCCTGATGCAACCATAACTTAACCCTTATTGAAGCAATAACTATATACAAGTTTTGTAGAAGAAGTCCGCACTTGGGACGGGCGCCAAGCATCCACTACGGACTACTAGATAGATTTACCAGTAAGTAAAATCTTATTTTCTCTAACGTCCTAGTGGATGCTGGGGACTCCGTAAGGACCATGGGGATTATACCAAAGCTCCCAAACGGGCGGGAGAGTGCGGATGACTCTGCAGCACCGATTGAGCAAACACAAGGTCCTCCTCAGCCAGGGTATCAAACTTGTAGAACTTTGCAAAAGTGTTTGAACCTGACCAAGTAGCCGCTCGGCAAAGCTGTAATGCCGATGCCCCTCGGGCAGCCGCCGAAGAGCCCACCTTCCTAGTGGAATGGGCCTTAACTGATTTTGGCAGCGGCAATCCAGCCGCAGAATGAGCCTGCTGAATCGTGTTACAGATCCAGCGAGCAATAGTTTGCTTTGAAGCAGGAGCACCAAGCTTGTTGGAAGCATACAGGATAAACAAAGACTCTGTTTTCCTGATCCTAGCCGTTCTGGCTACATAAACCTTCAAAGCCCTGACCACATCAAGTAACTCAGAATCCTCCAAGTCAGTAGTAGCCACAGGCACCACAATGGGTTGGTTTATATGAAAGGATGAAACCAATTTCGGTAGAAATTGTGGACGGGTCCGCAATTCTGCTCTATCCACATGGAAAACCAGATAGGGGCTTTAATGTGACAAATCCGCCAACTCTGACACATGCCTAGCCGAACCCAAGGCCAATAGCATGACCAGCTTCCACGTGAGATATTTCAACTCCACCATTTTGAGTGGTTCAAACCAGTGGGATTTCAGGAAACTCAACACCACGTTAAGATCCCAAGGTGCCACTGAAGGCACAAAAGGGGGCTGAATATGCAGCACTCCCTTTACAAACGTCTGAACTTCAGGTAGAGAAGCCAACTCTTTTTGAAAGAAAATGGATAGGGCCGAAATCTGGACCTTAATGGAACCCAATTTTAGGCCCAAATTCACTCCGGACTGTAGGAAGTGAAGGAAACGGCCCAGCTGGAATTCCTCCGTAGGAGCATTCCTGGCCTCACACCAAGCAACATATTTTCGCCATATACGGTGATAATGTTGAACTGTCACGTCCTTCCTAGCCTTTATCAGAGTAGGAATGACCTCATCCGGAATGCCTTTCTCTGCTAGGATCCGGCGTTCAACCGCCATGCCGTCAAACGCAGCCGCGGTAAGTCTTGGAACAGACAGGGCCCCTGTTGCAACAAGTCCTGTCTTAGACGAAGAGGCCACGGTCCTCTGTGAGCATTTCTTGCAGATCTGAATACCAAGTCCTTCGTGGCCAATCTGGAACAATGAGTATTGTTCTCACTCCTCTTTTTCTTATTATCCTCAGCACCTTGAGTATGAGAGAAAGAGGAGGAAATACATAAAACCGACTGGAACACCCACGGTGTCACCAGGGCGTCTACAGCTATTGCCTGAGGGTCTCTTGACTTTGCGCAATACAGCTGTAGCTTTTTGTTGAGGCGGGATGCCATCATGTCCACCTGTGGCAGTTCCCACCGACTTGTAATCTGTGTGAAGACTTCCTGATGAAGTCCCCACTCTCCCGGGTGGAGGTCGTGTCTGCTGAGAAAGTCTGCTTCCCAGTTGTCCACTCCCGGAATGGACACTGCTGACAGTGCGCTTACGTGATTCTCCGCCCAGCGAAGAATCTTGGTGGCTTCCGCCATCGCCACTCTGCTCCTTGTGCCGCCTTGACAGTTTACATGAGCTACTGCGGTGATGTTGTCTGACTGAATCAGAACCGGTTGGTCACGAAGCAGGGTCTCCGCTTAACGTAGGGCGTTGTATATGGCCCTTAATTTCAGGATGTTGATGTGAAGGCAAGTCTTTTGACTTGACCATAGACCTTGGAAATTTCTTCCCTGTGTGACTGCACCCCAAACTCGGAGGCTGGCGTTCGTGCTCACCAGGACCCAGTCCTGAATGCCGAATCTGCGGCCCTCGAGAAGGTGAGCACTCTGCAGCCACCACAGGAGAGATACCCTGGCCCTGGGGGATAGGGTGATCAACTGATGAATCTGTGACCCGGACCACTTGTCCAGTAGGTCCCATTGGAAAGTCCTCGCATGGAACCTGCTGAAGGGAGTCATGAGTTTCTGGGCCTTCTCTATCTGAAGGTAAACCCATTTCTGGTCTGTATCCAGAATCATACCCAAGAAGGGCAGACGAGTTATAGGAACCAACTGTGACCTCGGGAAATTGAGAATCCAGCCATGTTGCTGTGACACCTTCAGCGAAAGTGACACGCTGTTCAACAACTGCTCTTTTGATCTCGCCCTTATTAGGAGATCGTCCAAGTATGGGACAACTGTGACTCCCTGCTTGCGTAGGAGCACCATTATTTACACCAATTACCCTGAAATTGGTCATGACAATCCTGTACCGCAATTTTCAGGTACGCCTGATGGGGTGGATAAATGGGAACATGAAGGTATGCAGCATTTATGTTTAGATACAACATCAAATCCCCCCCTTCCAGGCTGGCGATGATCGCTCTGGGCGATTCCACTTTAAATTTGAACCTTTTCCCGTATAGGTTCAGAGATTTTAATTTAAAAAATAGGTCTGACCGAACCGTACGGTTTCGGGACTACAGCCAAGGTTGAGTAGGAATGACTTCATCCGGAATGCCTTTCTCGCCTTCCTTGTTGCAGGAGGGGAACCTTGAGCACCACCTGTTGGAGATACAATGTGTGAATTGTATTTAATATTATCTCCCTTCC
Source organism: Pseudophryne corroboree (assembly GCF_028390025.1). Taxonomy (NCBI): domain Eukaryota; kingdom Metazoa; phylum Chordata; class Amphibia; order Anura; family Myobatrachidae; genus Pseudophryne; species Pseudophryne corroboree. The sequence continues at coordinate 311,486 of NW_026967575.1, read as the reverse complement.
TGGGGGAGAAGCCGGCAGGTCCGATAAGGAAAAACCGGCGAGGAGGCACCTTTCGAATCCCAGCTTGTAACCCTGAGAAACAATTTTTTTATTGCCCCGGGAACCACCTGTGAGTGAACTCAGATGTGGCTGAAGAGTCGAAGACGTGCTCCCACTGGGGCGGACTCCCTTATCGGAGCTCCAGCATCATGCGTTGGATGTAGTAGAGGCCGGGGAGGACTTCTGTTCCTGGGAACTAGCTGTGCCCTGTACCCTTACCTCTGGTAAGAAAGGACGCTCCTCGTACTTTCTTGTTATTCTGCGACTGAAAGAACTGCATTTGATAATGTCGTGCTTTCTTAGGCTGTGAGGGAATATAAGGCAAAAGATCAGAATTACCAGCTATAGCTGTGGAGACAAGGTCCGAGAGCCCTTCTCCACACAATTCCTCAGCCTTGTAAGGTAAACCTTCCATATGCCTCTTTTAGTCGACATCACCTGTCCATTGCATGTTCCACAGGACACTTCTAGCAGAAATCGACATAGCGTTGACGCTAGAACCCAGTAGACTAATGTCTCTTTGGGCATGTTTTATATATATATATATATATATATATATAAGTAATATATAATACTAACATCCATCCATCTACATTGTATACCTGTGGTGGGTTTTTTTTTTCTTCATACTAGTTTAGCAGTCTGCTGACAGTGTCCACCAGGTCCGTTATACAGTATATTATATATATATATATATATATATATATATATATAAGCACTGCAGTACGGTAGGCCACGGCTGTACCTACCTCTGTGTCGTCAGTGCACTCGTCGTCCATAAGTAATATAATACTATACTATCCATCCATCTACATTGTATACCTGTGGTGTTTTTTTTTCTTCATACTAGTTTAGCAGTCTGCTGACAGTGTCCACCAGGTCCGTTATATATACAGTATATTAAATATATATAAGCAGTACGGTAGGCCACGGCTGTACCTACCTCTGTGTCGTCAGTGCACTCGTCGTCCATAAGTAATATATAATACTATACTATCCATCCATCTACATTGTATACCTGTGGTGGCTTTTAGTTGTGCGCATTAAAATATGGAGAACAAAAATGTGGAGGTTAAAAAAATAGGGAAAGATCAAGATCTACTTCCACCTCGTGCTGAAGCTGCTGCCACTAGTCATGGCCGAGACGATGAAATGCCATCAACGTCGTCTGCCAAGGCCGATGCCCAATGTCATAGTACAGAGCATGTAAAATCCAAAACACAAAAGATCAGTGAAAAGATGACTTAAAAATCAAAATTAAAAAGCGTCTGAGAAGCGTAAACTTGCCAATATGCCATTTACGACACGGAGAGGCAAGGAACGGCTGAGGCCCTGGCCTATGTTCATGGCTAGTGGTTCAGCTTCACATGAGGATGGAAGCACTCATCCTCTCGCTAGAAAAAAAGAAAAGACTTAAGCTGGCAAAAGCACAGCAAAGAACTGTGCGTTCTTCGAAATCCCAAATGAGAGTCCAATTGTTTCGGTTGCGATGCCTGACCTTCCCAACACTGGACAGGAAGAGCTTGCGCCTTCCACCATTTGCACGCCCCCTGCAAGTGTTGAAAGGAGCACCCGCAGTCCAGTTCCCGATAGTGAAATTGAAGATGTCAGTGTTGAAGTACACCAGGATGAGGATATGGGTGTTGCTGGCGCTGGGGAGGAAATTGACAAGGAGGATTCTGATGGTGAGGTGGTTTGTTTAAGTCAGGCACCCGGGGAGACACCTGTTGTCCGCGGGAGGAATATGGCCATTGACATGCCTGGTGAAAATATAAAAAAAAATCAGCTCTTCAGTGTGGAAGTATTTCAACAGAAATGCGGACAACTGGTGTCAAGCCGTGTGTTGCCTTTGTCAAGCTGTAATAAGTAGGGTTAAGGACGTTAACCACCTCGGAACATCCTCCCTTATACGTCACCTGCAGGGCATTCATAATAAGTCAGTGACAAGTTCAAAAACTTTGGGCGACAGCGGAAGCAGTCCACTGACCAGTAAATACCTTCCTCTTGTAACCAAGCTCGCGCAAACCACACCACCAACTCCCTCAGTGTCAATTTCCTCCTTACCCAGGAAAGCCAATAGTCCTGCAGGCCATGTCACTGGCAAGTCTGACGAGTCCTCCTGCCTGGGGTTCCCCCGATGCATCCTTGAGTGTAACGCCTACTGCTGCTGGCGCTGCTGTTGTTGCTGCTGGGAGTCGATCGTCATCCCAGAGGGGAAGTCGGAAGACCACTTGTACTACTTCCAGTAAGCAATTGATTGTCCAACAGTCCTTTGCGAGAAAGATGAAATATCACAGCAGTCATCCTGTTGCAAAGCGGATAACTGAGGCCTTGACAACTATGTTGGTGTTAGACGTGCATCCAGTATCCGCCGATAGTTCACAGGGAACTAGACAATTGCTTGAGGTAGTGTGCCCCCGTTACCAAATACCATCTAGGTTCCACTTCTCTAGGCAGGCGATACCGAGAATGTACACGGACGTCAGAAAAAGACTCACCAGTGTCCTAAAAAATGCAGTTGTACCCAATGTCCACTTAACCACGGACATGTGGACAAGTGGAGCAGGGCAGACTCAGGACTACATGACTGTGACAGCCCACTGGGTAGATGTATTGCCTCCCGCTGCAAGAACAGCAGCGGCGGCACCAGTAGCAGGATCTCGCAAACGCCAACTCGTTCCTAGGCAGGCTACGCTTTGTATCACCGCTTTCCAGAATACGCACACAGCTGAAAACCTCTTACGGCAACTGAGGAAGATCATCGCAGAATGGCTTACCCCAATTGGACTCTCCTGGGGATTTGTGGCATCGGACAACGCTAGCAATATTGTGCGTGCATTACATCTGGGCAAATTCCAGCACGTCCCATGTTTTGCACATACCTTGAATTTGGTGGTGCAGAATTATTTAAAAACGACAGGGGCATGCAAGAGATGCTGTCAGTGGCCAGAAGAATTGCGGGCCACTTTCGGCGTACAGGCACCGCATACAGAAGACTGGAGCACCACCAAAAACACCTGAACCTGCCATCATCTGAAGCAAGAGGTGGTAACGAGGTGGAATTCAACCCTCTATATGCTTCAGAGGATGGAGGAGCAGCAAAAGGCCATTCAAGCCTATACATCTGGCCACTATATAGGCAAAGGAGGTGGAATGCACCTGTCTCAAGCACAGTGGAGAATGATTTCAACGTTGTGCAAGGTTCTGCAACCCTTTGAACTTGCCACACGTAAAGTCAGTTCAGACACTGCCAGCCTGAGTCAGGTCATTGCCCTCATCAGGCTTTTGCAGAAGAAGCTGGAGGCATTGAAGGAGGAGCTAAAACAGAGCGATTCCGCTAGGCATGTGGGACTTGTGGATGGAGCCCTTCATTCGCTTAACCAGGATTCACGTGTGGTCAATCTGTTGAAATCAGAGCACTACATTTTGGCCACCGTGCTCGATCCTAGATTTAAAACCTACGTTGGATCTCTCTTTCCGGCAGACACAAGTCTGCAGAGGTTCAAAGAACTGCTGGTGAGAAAATTGTCAAGTCAAGCGGAACGCGACCCGTCAACATCTCTTCCTTCACATTCTCACGCAACTGGGGCTGCGAGGAAAAGGCTACAAATTCCGAGCCCACCCGCTGGCGGTGATGCAGGGCAGTCTGGAGTGACTGCTGATGCTGACATCTGGTCCGGACTGAAGGACCTGCCAACGATTACTGACATGTCGTCTACTGTCACTGCATATGATTCTCTCACCATTGAAAGAATGGTGGAGGATTATATTAGTGACCGCATCCAAGTAGGCACGTCAGACAGTCCGTACGTATACTGGCAGGAAAAAGAGGCAATTTGGAGGCCCTTGCAGAAACTGGCTTTATTCTACCTAAGTTGCCCTCCCTCCAGTGTGCACTCCGAAAGAGTGTTTAGTGCCGCCGCTCACCTTGTCAGCAATCGGCGTACGAGGTTACTTCCAGAAAATGTGGAGAAGATGATGTTCATTAAAATTAATTATAATCAATTCCTCCATGGAGACATTCACCAGCAGCAATTGCCTCCAGAAAGTACACAGGGATCTGAGATGGTGGATTCCAGTGGGGACGAATTAATAATCTGTGAGGAGGGGGATGTACACAGTGAAAGGGGTGATGAATCGTAGGATGATGATGAGGTGGACATCTTGCCTCCGTAGAGCCAGTTTGTGCAAGGAGAGATTGATTGCTTCTTTTTTGGTGGGGGCCCAAACCAACCAGTCATTTCAGTCACAGTCGTGTGGCAGACCCTGTCGCTGAAATGATGGGTTCGTTAAAGTGTGCATGTCCTGTTTTTACAACATAAGGGTGGGTGTGAGGGCCCAAGGACAATTCCATCTTGCACCTCTTTTTTCTTTCATTTTTCTTTGCGTCATGTGCTGTTTTTGGAGTATTTTTTGGAAGGGCTGTCCTGCGTGAGATGGGCCAGGTGTTTGTGTCGGCCACTAGGGTCGCTTAGCTTACTCACACAGCTACCTCATTGCGCCTCTTTTTTTCTTTGCGTCATGTGCTGTTAGGGGAGTATTTTTTGGAAGGGCCATCCTGCGTGACACTGCAGTGCCACTCCTAGATGGGACAGGTGTTTGTGTCGGCCACTAGGGTCACTTAGCTTAGTCGTCACACAGCTACCTCATTGCGCCTCTTTTTTTCTTTGCATCATGTGCTGTTTGGGGAGTATTTTTTTGAAGGGCCATCCTGCCTGACACTGCAGTGCCACTCCTAGATGGGCCAGGCGTTTGTGTCGGCCACTTGTCTTGCTTAGCTTAGCCATCCAGCGACCTCTGTGCAAATTTTAGGACTAAAAGTAATATTGTGAGGTGTTCAGAATAGACTGGAAATGAGTGTAAATTATGGTTATTGAGGTTAATAATACTATGGGATCAAAATGACCCCCATATTCTATGATTTAAGCTGTTTTTTAGTGTTTTTGGAAAAAAACACCCGAATCCAAAACACAACCGAATCCGACAAAAAAAAAATCGGTGAGGTTTTGCCAAAACGCGTTCGAACCCAAAACCCGAAAAATTTCCGGTGCACATCACTAATATATATATATATATATATATATATATATACATACATACATACATACATACTAGGGTCAACACCATGGTATCCTTATCTAGGGTTCAAATCTCCGATGATAAGGTATCTGTCCACGCTGTTACAGCGCTATAAACCCATGCCGACACAATCGCCGGTCTGAGTAGTGTACCAGAATGTGTGTAAATGGACTTCATAGTACTTTTACTGCAACCAATATGCAGGATCCCTGAGGATAGCTGTTAAGTCAGCGCTACCTTTTGGGTAAACGTGACAAAGCCTTGTCCACCCTAGGGGAAGATTCCCATCGTATCCTGACCTTAGTGGGGAAAGGATACTCCCTGAGAATTCTTTTTGGGAAGCTGCAGCTTCTTGTCTGGAGATTCCCGCTCTTTTTCTTCATGAGAGGAGGGAAATTTACCTCAGCTTTCTTCCCCTTAAACATGTGTACCCGTGTGTCAGGGACAGATGAGTCATCAGTGATATGCAAATCATCTTTTATTACAATAATCATATATTGAATACTTTTCTGCCAGTCTTGGCTGTACTTTGCATTAACGTAGTTGACACTGGAGTCAGGCTCTGTGTCGATATCAGTGTCTATTATTTTGGATAGGGATCATTGAGAGACTCTGAAGGTCTCTGCGACACAGGGACAGACATGGGTAGATTTCCTGTCTGTTCTCTAATCTTTTGTGCAATAAATTTACCTCAGCACTTTATTTCACATATCCAATCAGGTGTCGGCGTTGTCAACGGAGACACCCTCTCACACACATATTTGCTCCATCTCCTCCTTAGGAGAGCCTTTTACCTCAGACATGTCGGCACACATGTACCGACACACCACACACTCAGGGAATGCTCATCTGAAGACAGCTCCCCCACAAGGACCTTTGGAGAGACAGAGATAGAGTATGCCAGCACACACCCCAGCGCTATATGACCCAGGAAAAAACACAGCAATTTAATGTTTACCCAGTAGCGCTGTTATTGTCTGCGCCGAATTATGTGCCCTCCCTCTTCTTTAAAACCCTCTCTTCTACCGTGGTATAAGCAGGGGAGAGTCCGGGGAGCTTCCTCTCAGCGGTGCTGTGGAGAAAAACATGGCACTGGTGAGTGCTGAGGGAGAAGCCCCGCCCCCTCGACGGCGGGCTTCTGTCCCACTTAAAGTGTAAAATTGGCGGGGGCTCATGCTTATATACAGTGTCCAGCTGTATATATGCTCCTTTTGCCAAATAAGAGGTTTATATTGCTGCCTAGGGCCCCCCCCCTGCGCCCTGCACCCTGCACCCTTACAGTGACCGGAATATGTGAGGTGTTTGGGAGCAATGGCGCACAGCTGCAGTGCTGTGCTTTACCTCAGTGAAGAACGGAGTCTTCTGCCGCCTGTGAAGTCTTCTGTCTTCCGGCTCTGCGAGGGGGACGGTGGTGCGGCTCTGGGATCGGACGGCGAGGGTGAGATCCTGCGTACGATCCCTCTGGAGCTAATGGTGTCCAGTAGCCTAAGAAGCAGGACCTAGATTCAGCGAGTAGGGATGCTTCACTCCCCTCTGTCCCACGATGCAGAGAGTCTGTTGCCAGCAGATCTCCCTGAAAATAAAAAACCTTTCTTATAGCAAACTCAGGAGAGCTCACTGAAAAGCACCCAGCTCGTCTGGGCACAGTATCAAACTGAGGTGTGGAGGAGGGGCATAGAGGGAGGAGCCAGTGCACACCAGAACCTAAATTCTTTCTTAAAGTGCCCATGTCTCCTGCAGAGCCCATCTATCCCCATGGTCCTTACGGAGGCCCCAGCATCCACTAGGACGTTAGAGAAAAGTGATGTCACAGTGATGCTCCCAGAACTCACCTCCCCAGTCATGTCCCCGAGTTATTACTATAGATATAAGGTCACAGTGATGTTCCCATATCCTCTCACCTCCCCAGTCATGTCCCTGTACTATTACTTTAGATATAAGTGACGTCACTGTGACACTCCCTGATCCTCTCACCTCCCCAGTCATGTCCCTGTATTATTACTATAGATGAGGTCACTGTGACGCTCCCAGATCCTCTTACCTCCCCAGTCATGTCCCTGAATTATTACTATAGATGAGGTCACTGTGACGCTCCCAGATCCACTCACCTGCCCAGTCAGCAGGTAGATGATCTCCAGGGTGATTTTTATTATCCTCTCAGTCCTGTGACTCATGTCTTTGTCCATCCTCGGTGAATCAGAGAGAATACAGAATGTGTGATGTGTAATAAAGACTCCGTTCCTCACAGCTGGAGTTCCTGGAATAAATATAATACATAAAACATATTGCACATGTAACATAGTAAATGTAGAATAGAGTGGCCATTAAGTCTCCTATTTCCTCACAGCCATAGATTCCTGGTCAGTGTCTCCGAGGTTCCTGTGACCCAGCTCCATAAGGCTGTACTGCATAGTGAACATATATATTGGTAGATGCTCAATTAGCTTAGTGATATCATTCAGGTGCTCGAAAGGGAGGGGTATTTCTCAGCAAGAAAGAAAGGCAATTGGTTTCCCCCAGCACCCTGAATGATAACAGTAACCAGATATAAATTCCACATAATAATAGAATTCAGAGATCTTCGTTACACATATTTGCGCAAATGTGTGAATAAGCCCCAAACCCGCATCAAGGCGTCTCTGTATATTTGGGGTCCCTAGCGCTATATCTAGGTGCAGGGTGTGGCACCCCAAAACACCAACATAAGCCAGAAAGCCCAGCGTAGCATACCAGTGAAAAAAACTATAGTGTTAATAAATTAGTATTTAGGAAGCCGAAGTATAGAGGGGGTGATACAAACATGAAATGTAATTAAAATAGAGATTATGTGGGATTTATATCTGGTTACTGTTATCATACATCTCTTCTGATACTGGCATTATATAATACAACCCGGTGTCTCTACAGCAGATGGCCGTCGTTATATGTGTGGTGCCTCCTAGCGGGAATGTCACATGTTGCACCATTATAGTGACGTGACTGCTGGGGGGGGGGGGGGCGGCAATGAGGGGCTCAGCCTGCAGCTGTCACACTGCCAGTGGTGTAGTAATGCTCTGCAGCTGTCACACTGCTAGTGGTGTAGTAATGCTCTGCAGCTGTCACACTGCCAGTGGTGTAGTAATGCTCTGCAGCTGTCACACTGCCAGTGGTGTAGTAATGCTCTGCAGCTGTCACACTGCCAGTGGTGTAGTAATGCTCTGCAGCTGTCATAATAATAATAATAATAATAATAATAATAATAACAGGACACCACAGGCTGCTCCCCCTGTATAATAATAATATCAGGGCACCACAGGCTGCTCCCCCTGTATAATAATTACCTGATCTCCACGGACACTGCAGCAGTCCTGTATGTGGAAGTAAGGTGGAAACAGTGATTGGCACAAGCTGATTCCCAGTGACTGGTTCCTCCCCGCCCACAGCCCCGCCCTCTGTAATGATAAATACCAGACATGTCCTCAGTGCAGGAGGCCGGCGGCCATTTTCTTGTAGACCAGTCCGGCAGCAGCAATAGGTTCCCTGGCCGTGTAGTGACGTCAGGAGCGGCGGCCATTTTCCCCTGGTCTGAGCTCCGCCTTCCTTCTATCATTCCCACAAGGCAGCAGGAGCAGAGAGCAGCCATTGCTGTGTCTGGCAGCAGGTAATGATATTATTATTATTATTATTCTATAGGCTGAGCAGCTCTGGTGTCAGGTTCTGTACTACAGGGGGAGCAGCCTCTGGTGCCTTGTTATAGTGCAGCTGGAGCAGCCTCTGGTGCTGCATTATCCCTGTGCAGGTGGCTGACACTCTAGTGTCCTATTACTGTAATACAGGTGGCGCAGACCCCGCCGTTCCCGTTATACAGGAGGCGCAGACCCCGCCGTTACCGTAATACAGGTGGCGCAGACCTCGCCGTTACCGTAATACAGGTGACACAGACCCCGCCGTTACCGTAATACAGGTGGCATAGATCCCGCCATTACCATAATACAGGTGGCGCAGACCCCGCCATTACTGTAATACAGCAGGCACAAGACACTGCGGTTACCAAAATACAAGTGGCGCAGACCGCGCCGTTACCGTAATACAGGTGGCACAGACTCCGCCATTACCGTAATACAGGAGGCGCAGACCCCACCGTTACCATAATACAGGTGGCACAGACCCCACCGTTATGGTAATACATTTGGGGCAGACCCCGTGGTTACCAAAATACAAGTGGCGCAGACCGCGCCGTTACCGTAATACAGGTGGCACAGACTCCGCCATTACCGTAATACAGGAGGCGCAGACCCCACCGTTACCGTAATACAGGTGGCACAAGACCAAACTGTTACCGTAATTCTATACACGGGACATTGCAGGTGTTGTGACCTGTGGCATTGTGCTGTACAGGGGGAGCGGCCTGTGTTGTCAATGTATACAGGAGGAGCAGCCTGTGTTGTCATAATATACAGGGGTAGCATCCTGTGCTGTCATAGTATACAGGGGGAGTGGCCTGTGTTGTCATAGTATACAGGGGTAGCTTCCTGTACTGTCATAGTATACAGGAGGAGCGGCCTGTGTTGCAATAATATACAGGGGTAGCATCCTGTGTTGTCATAATAGACAGGAGGAGCAGCCTGTGGCATCCTACTCTACAGGGGAAGCAGCCTGTGGTGTCCTGTTGTTGTTTTTGTTGTTATTATCTCCTATATATTTGCCTTAATCTGTGACTCTGTGCTGTAACGCTGGGCGGAGTTACAGTGGTGGGTGGAGTTATTCAAATTAGTCACAGAACTGGGCAAATCTATAGGAGACCAGCAGCAGAAGCAGATGGTATGGGCATGGCACAGGCAGGGGTGCACACCTCCCAGCTTTCTTCAGGCAGGAGGGACACACACACACACACACAAAACACCACACGGCGAAAAGGGGGCGTGGCAAACATAAGGGGCGTGGCTTCACGGGAGGGCACCCGTTTTCGTCAGTGAGGAGGCATGCCCAGCGCTCTGTGAGCTGCTGGCATGCCCCCAAGGGCAGATTATGAGTCTGGGGTCCCAGGGCACTTAAGACAAGGGGCCCTATCTCATTGCTGTGCCTGCTGTGGGATTGGGGGCGTGGCCTAATCGTCCCCGTGAAGCCACGCCCCCTTATGCAAATTCCAGGCATTTTTTTTGTTATGGAATTTTGGCCCCTCAGCTACAGGTAAATCCAGAGGGGGTGGTCGCTTCCCCTACACACCCGCACAGGCAGAAGAAAGCAGGGAGACTGCTGCCTCCCTGCAACACCACAGACCTGCCAACACGCAGCAGCGTGTGCTGACTATAGTACAATGCTGCCGCTGTTGCTGGCAGGACGGGGGAACTTCTGAGCTGGGACAGAGCATCTCCAGCCAGGGGGCCCCATAAAACTGTGGGGCCCATGGTACGTACCCCCTGCCCCCCTTAATCCGGCTCTGCTGCTGGAACCCCCCCTTAATCCGTACCCCCTGATGCCCCCTCTCCCTCTGTCTCCACTAAATTCACCGCTGCTCTAAGCAAAACAGAGAGTACAGGAGCTTCCCAACTGCCCCCCCCCTCCCCCCAACACCACCACCACAGCGGGACACTGTGGCCCACGGGTGGGACAGCGGGACAGACCCTAAAAAATGGGACTGTCCCGCTAAAATCGGGATGGTTGGGAGGTGTGGGGGTGTGTGAGGGGGTATGCCGTACAGACACACGGGCACCGGCTCACTGTGTGCTTGACCCCCCATATCAGCATACTCAGCCGGGTCTCTCTGGCGCGGAGGAGCGTCACTTTCTAGCACACTCCACGCTTCTTAGCTGCAGTTTTGTGGGGCACCTGCCGCTGTGCAGGTTCCATACTGCCTCTGTTATCTCCGGCAACCCCACTGCTAGCTGCAGTGCTGCCGCCCGCAGTGAGGTGCGCCCAGCTCCTTCACACACTTTAGCTGGCAGGCAGCGCTGCAGAAGTCCACGCTGCTTGCAGGCTCCGACCCCCTCCTCCCTCCAGCCACAGCGTCTCCTGGGGGCTAACCAGTCACTCCCAGTCTCCCCTTACCACAGTGCCCGGCAGCTGCTCAAGGTCTGCAGTGTGTGACTGAGGAGGGGGGGAGGGATGCGGACGGGCAGAGGAAGCAGGACTCCAGCCTGAGAGAGTCAGCCATGCCAAGTCTCCAGCAGCAGCAGATCCCAACAGGTTGGAGTGGAACAGCAGCAGCCAGCAGCAGTGACTCCGGTAACACACATCTGTCTGTCACCACTGTTCTGTCCCTAATACCAATCTCTCCCGTGCCCTGTGTTCGGTCATGTCCCTGTCACCGTTATCCTGGCCCTGTCACCCTTATCCTGGCCCTGTCACCCCTATCCAGGCCCTGTCACCCCTGTGCTTGCCCTGTCAAC